>NC_054386.1:93132856-93432856 GCF_017654675.1 Xenopus laevis | reverse complement strand
CATGGACCCTTCGGAGGAGACTCCAGCTCCACCTGTCGGTGGCGCCATCCGCGGTTTGGCTTCCCGCATGCAGTCATACGAAGCTCAGCAGTCGCACTTCGGTCAGGCTCTAGAAGCTATCCTGGACAAGCTGTCGGCATTATCACCTGTGGCCCCGGTCCCTGTGGCCGTTCCTGCAAGCCCACTCCAACCATCGGAGCCTCGCATTCCTGCGCCTCCCCTCTACAGTGGCGACCCTGATGCATGCAGAGGTTTCGTCAACCAGTGCGAGATCCAGTTCGCCCTGCTGCCAGGTCAGTTTGCATCCGAACAGGCTAAAGTGGGGTACATCATTGCTCGCCTGCAGGGGAAGGCTTTGGAGTGGGCATCACCTTTGTGGGAGAAGAGGGACCCTTTGATTGACGACGCCAGGGCCTTCATCCGTGAACTACGGGTCGTTTTCGATGCCCCTGGTCGAGCTATGTCATCCTCGGCTCGCTTGTTCCAGATCCAGCAAGGCACTCGCTCTGTTCCTGAGTACGCAATCGAGTTCCGCACACTAGTGGCGGAGACCACCTGGAACAATGATGGATACCATGCCGCCTTCTACAACGGCCTAGCCATGCGTATCAAAAACGACCTGGTCTCCCGGGAAATTCCTTCTCGGTGGGAGGATCTGGTGGCGCTGGCCGTAAAGGTTGACACCCGACAGAGGGAATTTCAAGTCGAGCTCAACAGAGAGCGTTCGAAGAAGTTTCCCCGGTTCCAATCCACACTGGCTCCCCGCTTCCAGAGACCCCTACTCTTCAACCCAGCTACTGCTTCTCCCTCTCCTACTCCTGCGGCTTCTGCTTCCTCTGCTCCATCTTCTGAGGAACCCATGCAGATAGGACGGGCTCGTCTCTCTGAACAGGAGAAGCTACGGAGAAGGGCTGCTGGTCTATGCCTGTATTGTGGGGGTAAATCGCACTTCGCCCATGAGTGTCCGGTGAAGCCGGGAAACGCCAGCACCTAGGTAGGTTTGGGGAGACCTATCTGGGTGGTGTTTGTTATCCTCCCCAACCTTCTATTCAACGCTTTCTTCTTCCGGCACAGATCCAATTCGGTTCCCAGAAGATCCCAGTGCAAGCGTTCCTGGACTCTGGTGCTGCTGGAAATTTTATGGACAGAGGATTTGCTGTTCGTCATGCGGTCCCCCTACAACCCTTGGCTTCTCCTCTGCGAGTATTGGCTATTGATGACCGCCCTCTGTCTTCGGCCATTATCTCTCAAACCACCGCTGAACTTTCTCTAAGAGTGGGCACCATGCATCTGGAGAGATTGGCCTTTCTACTCATTGACTGCCCTTCAACTCCACTCGTTCTCGGGCTTCCCTGGCTGTGCACTCATAACCCAGTCATTGACTGGTCATCCATGCAAATCTCCCGCTGGAGTTCCTATTGCCTTCAGAACTGTTTGCCTGCCGTACCTCTTATCAAAGTGTCTTCTGTGTCTTCCAATTTTTCCCTTCCATCTGCCTATCAAGATTTTACCGATGTCTTCAATAAGGGCTCTGCAGAGACTCTTCCTCCTCACCGACCCTATGACTGTCCGATCGAACTTCTTCCTGGTTCCATGCCTCCCCGGGGTCGCACCTATCCTCTCTCCCCCTCTGAGACGGCCGCCATGAAGACCTACATTCAGGAGAATCTCCAAAGAGGCTTCATTCGCCCTTCTTCTTCTCCTGCTGGTGCCGGATTTTCTTTGTTGAAAAAAAAGACGGAGGTCTGAGACCATGCATCGATTATAGGGGGTTAAACAAGATCACCATTAAAAACCGCTACCCTCTCCCCCTAATCTCCGAACTCTTCGATCAGCTAAGAGGGGCCAAGATCTTCACCAAGCTGGATCTTCGGGGTGCCTATAACCTCATTAGAATTCGTAAAGGGGATGAATGGAAGACCGCCTTCAATACCCGAGACGGGCATTACGAATACCTAGTCATGCCCTTTGGACTCTGTAACGCCCCAGCGGTCTTCCAGGAGTTCGTTAATGATATATTCAGAGACTTGTTGGGACAAAGCGTTGTCGTCTATCTGGATGACATTCTTATCTTTTCCAAAGATCTCCACGAGCATCGCTCCCAAGTGAAGGAAGTTCTTCTTCGCCTAAGAAAAAATAGTCTCTTCGCCAAATTTGAAAAGTGCTCCTTTGAAGTATCCTCCATCCCTTTTCTCGGGTACATCATCTCCCAGCAGGGTTTCAAGATGGATCCAGCCAAGGTCTCGGCAATTCTTGATTGGCCCCTCCCCACAAGTGTTAAGGCTATCCAGAGGTTTATTGGCTTTGCCAATTACTACAGACAATTTATTAAAGGTTTTTCTTCCAAGATCTCCCCCATCCTGGCCCTTATCCGCAAGGGGGTAAACCACAGCACTGGCCTCCTCCAGCCTTGGACGCCTTTGAATCCTTGAAATCTGCCTTTTCTTCTGCACCTATTCTCAGACACCCCGAGCTTCTTCTTCCTTTTTTCCTCGAAGTCGACGCCTCAGATGTGGGAGCTGGAGCTGTCTTATCACAGAGATCATCCTCGGATGGGAAGTTACACCCCTGTGCATTCTTCTCTAAGAAATTTTCTTCCCCGAGCAGAACTACGATGTGGGGAATCGTGAGTTATTGGCAGTGAAGCTCGCCCTGGAGGAGTGGAGACATTTATTGGAAGGATCCTCCATCCCCGTGACCATCTTTACAGACCATAAAAACCTTGAATTTATCCAATCCCTCAAACGCCTGAATCCCCGACAAGCCAGATGGTCATTGTTCTTTTCCCGTTTTAACTTCATTATCACTTTTCGTCCTGGCTCTAGAAATAGAAAAGCTGATGCCTTGTCAAGAAGTTTTGTTCCTGAAGTTCCCTGTTCCGAAGATCCTGAACCCATTGTACCTCCCTCCAAGATCGTCGCTGCTCTATTTCCCTCCTTGGCTTCACAGATCCTTTCTGCTCAAATTTCGGCTCCTGACAATATTCCTCCTGGGGTTGCATTTGTTCCTCCTGATTGTCGTCAGTCTCTTCTTTCTCAGGCTCACAGTTCTAAACAGGCCGGCCATCCCGGAGTGGAAAAAACTACCGAACTCCTTTCTCGCCTGGTGTGGTGGCCATCCATGAGAAAGGACGTCAAAAACTTCATTTCTTCTTGTACCATCTGTGCCACTTCCAAATCTGGACATTCTCCCCCCAAAGGACTTCTTCTTCCTTTACCCATTCCATCTCGTCCCTGGACTCATCTTGCCATGGATTTTATTGTGGATCTGCCCGTTTCCTCCGGTCACACTGTCATATGGGTTGTCGTTGACAGGTTCAGCAAGATGGCTCATTTCATTCCCCTCCATAAACTCCCCTCTGCTCCTGAACTTTCCAAGCTGTTTATCCAACACATTTTTCGTCTCCATGGCTTTCCTGCCGAGATCGTCTCTGACCGAGGTTCACAATTCGTCTCTAGATTCTGGAGATCCCTGTGCAAAGCTCTCAACATTTCCTTGCAATTTTCTTCTGCTTATCACCCACAGTCGAATGGAGCCGTTGAAAGAGTGAACCAGGCATTAGAACAGTTTCTTCGCTGCCATGTCTCCCTGTGCCAGGACGATTGGTCGGATCTCCTTCCCTGGGCTGAGTTTGCCCATAACAACGCCTTCCATTCTTCCTCACATCAATCCCCTTTTTTCTGTGTATACGGTCAGAATCCATTGGCATTCCCTCAGGATCTTCTCCTCACCAATGTCCCTGCCGCCAACGATCAGGCTGCCCACATGATGGCTATTTGGGCTGCTGTTTCTTCCAATCTGCTGAAGAGCTCCCAGGTCCAGAAGAGGTCTGCTGACAAGAAGAGGATTTCCGCTCCACCCTATGCTCCTGGGGACAAAGTTTGGCTTTCCACCCGTAACATCCGCCTGAAGATTCCGACCCCCAAGCTTGGTCCCAGATTCATCGGTCCCTTTCCTGTCCTTGAAGTCATCAATCCGGTGGCGGTTCGTCTTCAACTCCCTCCTGAGATGCGGATCCCAAATGCTTTCCATGTTTCTCTTCTCAAACCTGCTGTATCTTCTTCCTCTTCTTCCTCTCCCCCAGCTCCAGTCCTGCTTGATGGTCACCAGGAATTCGAGGTGAAGAAGATCTTGGACTCTCGTCTTTCCAGGGGCACTCTTCAATATCTCATCGAATGGAAGGGGTTCGGTCCCGAGGAGTGCTCCTGGGTCAGGAGCTCTGATGTCCATGCGCCCATCTTGGTTCGTAGATTCCATAAATTATTTCCTCTCTCCCCTAGTCTTGGTGGTCCTGAGGCCCCCCCTAAGGAGGGGGGTACTGTAATGGAATCTACCTCGGCTTCTCAAGATGGCGTCCAAGATGGCGACCGCCTACCTCACCACATGGCTCTTGCTGGACACAGGTCTATGACCTCACCTCCCTCCCATTCCGGGATTGGTTGTCGGCGACGGAACGGACGCCGGCGTCAGAATCGGGCGCCGGCGTCAAGGCGTCAGCGTGGGGACGCTGGCGTCTGCGTCTGACGCAAGCGCGTCAAAAATTGGCGCCAACCCTGGGACTACTTAAACTCACTTCCCCTTCCACTCCTTGCCCAACTATAGGTTCCTGTTACTGAGTTCCTGGGTGTTATTTACTATATTGATTACTTGTGTACCGATTCCTGCCTGTCTTACGATTCCGCTTGTCTTCTGCCTGGTCTGACCTTTTTGCCTGTATTCTGACGATTCTTTGGATTAAACCCTCTTGTACCTCGAACCTGGTCTGGTCTCCTCTTTGGTCTACACTATTACTGTGCCTTCGGGCCCGTTACAGCAGGAAAATGTGATTGTGGAAAAAAAAAAAACACCCGGTAATAAAAAAAATGTAATATTTTATTGAGATTCACATTTTATGGTAAAATTGCCACTAGAAAATCAATTGATGTGTTAACACTTTCAGCCAAGGAGCTACTGTTATGTCATTCACCTACTAGTTTCCAGGCAAATCTGAATGGTGTGAAAGAATATCACTTAGAACAAAGGAATTAAATTAGGATCACAGTGAGGCTAGATTTATATCCCCCTGACTCTCTAACATGAGGCTCTCTAACATGTGCCCCTAACATGGTTAATGTCAACATAACTGGTACCATCATGCCTTTCTAACCTGGGATTCCCTACTCTGTAACACAGAATTGGGACATGCTCTGCCAGAACTACAGTATTTATCACTATATTAGAAAGTGACTAAATAGTGTAAACCCAGGGTCAGACTGGGGGGCCCAGGGTCCATCGGGACTACTGCCTCAGGGCCCCCCTCTGCCCCGCGCCACACGTGAGAACACAGACACACTGTGTTTTTGACAGCTGGTTGCAGCAGGAAAAAGCATGGGGATGCGGATCTGGGCCGGCAAGGCCCACAAGAGCCAGGGGCCCACCCGGTTTTTCCCGGTATCCCGCCGGTCCAGTCTGACCCTGTATAAACCCTTTAAATTTGATTGTCTGGTGCACTGTACAATGATGTCACATATGATATGTATCATCCAAAGATTGTCTCAAAAATATCAGAGAAAAACAGTTTTAACAATTTTCTACTGCCAGAGGATCCACCACATTTACCAATGGCCTTAAAGACACTATTTTTCAAGATTTACTGTAGATCCTTATTCAGTTTGTAAATTTAAGGTCTTTTGTCAGGAATCTGGTAATAGTGCTAAAGTGGCCGCCCGAAGGAGCAGATACTGTCCAATGGTCCATGCCTAGTGCTCCAGTGCTGTCCAATGCTCCGTTTCCCTCTGGTGCCAGATCCAAAATAGTGGTGCCCATGGTGGCAACATCTTTATGATGCAATGCAACTTACAAATGTTAGGGGCAGATTTATCAAGGTTGAGTTGAGTTGAAAATACTCGAATTGAATTACTTCGACTTCGAATATCAAAGTCGAAGTTTTTTTTCATCTAATTTGGCCATTTGCGGTCGAAGTAAAATCGAAAGATTCAAAGGATTTCAGCAATCGATCGAATGATTTTTCTTCAACTTCAAAAAACTGCTCTAGAAGGTCCCCATAGGCTAACATAGCACTTCGGCAGGTTTAATTTGGCGAAGTATTGAAGTCAAAGTTGTTTTAAAGAAACAGTACTTCAATTATCGAATGGTCGAATATTCGAACACTTTTACTTTGAGTCAAAGTCGTATCGTGTTCGATGGTCGAAGTATCCAAAAAATTACTTTGAATTTCAAATTTTTTTACTGCGAAAATTCCCTCGAATTCACTTCGACCCTTGATAAATCTGCCCCTTTGTGTTTGAATACCTGGGTTCAAGCCATGATTATAGAAGAGTATCTTGTGAGTTAATAGTCAGTCTATTCTGAAATAAAAAGTGTTAATAGTGGCTGAGGCACTTTCTGAAGCAGATTGCTGAGGAATACAACCAGCCTATAGACCAATCTTTTCTGGTAGAAGGGGAATTAACTTGTTAACTTGTTTATCTGTACATGTCGAATGCATAGCTCCTCCAAAGAAAAGGATCTGGGCACAGCATTCGATTTTTTGGAACCTGGGCAATAATAAATCATTACTGCATTAACCCGTGTGTGCGGATCTGTTTTCTATACACATTCGTTGCTAAGGGACCCGGCAGGGTCAACGGAAGAAATGCACCACCAGTTGCAGGATTGGTGAACTACAGGTGTGCGGTAGGAGAAATTACATTGCAAAAATAAATCATGACATTAAACTTGGAAATGAAAAGAGTCCTATGGTGTTTTGTCTTATATTCCATGTAAATTGTAACATATTCAGTGTAGTGTACCCATTGTGACAAAAAGGGTTGTCCCCGTTATACAGTGTTATACATAGTAAATAGCACTATATAAATAAAATATATACATACTGTACATACAAAGTCTCGCCTGTGGGAATGGCTGCTTAAAGTATCAAAAAATATCCCACTTTCTATTTTTGCTTTTTCCTCCTCACAATTTTCCATTGAGGCTAGACTCTTCTTGCTGAGCTCAAAATACAAATACAAACATTTATAATCCTGCGCCTTTCCCCTGCAAATCAGAAAATGTTGTGTTTTTGTGAATGAAAGGAAATGGTGTAGAAAAATGCAGTGATTAGATTTGTTTAAGCGTATCTTGAATTTAAAGGGGACCTGTCACCACAACATAAAAATCTGTATAATAAAAGTCCTTTTCAAATTAAACAAGAGATCCAAATATTTTTTTTTATTAAAGCATTCATAGCTGTTGTAAAGTCATTTGAAAACTTCAGCTGTCAATCAAATTTTGCCTGCCCCGCCTCTATGCCTTAGGCATAGAGGCGGGGCAGGCAATTACTTTCACTTTCCATTCAGCACTTCCTAGATGTCACTGCTCTCCACACATCCCCCCCCTCTTTTCACCATTTAATTGTGTAGCCAGTACATGGGGATCAACACCCAGTGCCCCTGTCTGCTGCACAAACAAAATTCTGAGATGATGCAAGACTTGCCTTAATAACAGTCCATAAAATGGCTCCTACCTGCTTGCTATAATTATGAATTCCCAGACTGAAGGAAACAAGATTCAAATAATTTATACAGTGGAATTGTAAAGTTAATTTTGCTTGATGTACGGGATAAAATAGTATTTTGAATAATTTCAATTTTAATTTTAAATGGGTCCCCTTTAAAGCATGCTAACACCAAGAAATTAAGTTGCTCCATGTTCATATAAACATTAAACCCTAATATAATTATTTTTTAAAAACTTTTCCTATTGATATTTCAATAAAACGCTTGATTTTAACACGTTGTTACATTTTTATCATGTTCATAAAGAACTTTAATGTCCTTTTTGACAAAATTGTCATTTTTGTTGATAATTCTTTTTACATAAATTAGTAAATCCACTGAGTGAAGTTTGGTTTATTATTGTTTCTTTACTTCATTATTTTATTTACTATGTTAATTATTTTCCTTTGGAATGCGTGCTTTTGAGTATATATTTATAGATATTCGTTTGTATCTTTGGCATGTTATACAGCATTGTATATTCTTTTCTTTTGTTATCTTGACATACTCAAGCTGCTTAATATATTCTATTGTGTTTATGGAAAACTCAATAAAATTATTGAAAACAAAATTGTAATCAAATTTCAAGAACCAATTCGACTTGCTGAGTAACATCGTTACCTTTAAGAAGAATGTCTGGCAAAGTACAAGAAAAGACACTAAAATACTATACATCAGGATTTTGATAGCCCTTTTTTTGATTAAAGTTTTTGAGACAATAAATTAAACAGGGTGGAGGCCATACTAAAGAAACCATAGCACTTGGTAGGCTTTTTCGCAGTTATGTTTACTGTATATTGAAGAAGCCAAAATGAAAGCCTTTGTGGTTCAACAAACTTATCCATCATGTACATGGTACAAAAATCCAATAGTATTAATGAACACATTTTCTTGAAGTTATTATAATAATTATGTTTGCCCAATAATATGTTTTGATAATAAACTGAATCTACACTCAAGAGAATTTCCTCTGTGTATCCATCAAACAATTAAATTTGCATTTCAAAATATGTTTGAATGGTATAAAAGAAGCACTTCAAGTCTTCAGACTTATATGTCCTAACATTTTTTGGATAGACTGCTGTCTACAAAAGTGCATCTGTAACTGTAGACATGCCTGATAACCTTCTGATTTCAATTTATTGGTTTTTGTATTTAATTTTGCATCTTTAGTTCAATGCTGCAGTTATTTAAAACTCTGGCTTCTTTAAAGTTACCACATTGGCTTAGTTGCAGAGATAGTTAATGGTAAATTGCTCTTGCAGAAAGCTCTGGAAAGTGGAGCAACAGTGATAACTTAGATAACAAGGATTTTCTTTACAGAGAATTCATCAGAATCTACAAAGGAGGGCGTTTATTTGTCTGTTTAATACTCATTCATGCCATCTTGTTGACCCACAAAAATCTGCACTGGATTTTATATCTGTTTTTGATTTTTAAGTTATCCTTTTCCCAACCACGGTTTGAAATCACTACCGGGATAACATGAAGTTACTGGGTTCCACTGAGGAATCTTTTTCTGGCTTCTCCATCCAGCAAACTTCAGGTAAGATGATCTGATTCATCTGTTTTATACTGTATATACTCACATACATACATAATTTTCTGAGTTCACCAGTCAGGACACCCTCTGGGTTATCCTTCACTCTTGAGTGCCCAAATGTTCTTGAAGCTGCCATTACATACGTAAAGGTCAACTGTCCCTTGCCTGCACTTTATCAGAGATCTTCTGTTTCTGGATGGGTGCTTTTCAATGAGACTGTAGGTGGTGCATTGGTAAACTTGGAAGGAAGAACTGTTTACTGTGATAAAGCACCACCTCTCGCTGAATTGTTTACAGTAGGTCTTGTGAATTTTTGTGACAATCTGTAAATTCACCATCAAAATGCATTTATGTTTATAGTTGGTTGATGGAACTAGTGAAATGTTTATCTTGTGTTTCTTGTTCTTTTCACCTTAATTCATAACCTTTTATCATTAAAGTTGGGAAGGCCCCCCCAAGCTTAAGATACCTATGCTACAATCTACTTTACTTACCTTAACAGTTTGGAAAAGGGCAAACTTAAAGTTTAAATTGAGCTCACCTTACTCCCCGCTGACAGCTATATTAGGGAATCCATTATTCCAACCAGCTATTACCTGTGCCCTTAGTGCTCCAGGGGACTCTACAGCATTGTTTACAATTCGAGACGCGCTAGATAAAACAACGACTAACGTTTTAACGTATGATGCACTTAGATTGAAGTCCCCTACTTCTCCTTTACGATGGTACATGTATTTCCAAATTCGACATTTTGCAACGCCATTTGTTAAGTACCTTAAAGAGACACCTCCCACCCCTTTTGAGCGACTAGCTTCTAGGGGCCTCCCTCAGACGAAGCTCATATCTGCAATCTATAAAATGATAAATGATCCTTTTGCTGTTCACACATACAAACACTCTTATACTAAATGGGAAACCGTGTTGGGAACCGAGCTATCCATAGAAGTTTGGGAATCAATCTGGAGAAATGCCAAATCTTGTGTTACATGTATCAAACAGAAAGAGAATATTTATAAAGTGTTGATGTATTGGTATCTCACTCCGTTGCGATTACATAAATCATTCCCAGAGCTCCCACAAACTTGTTGGAGGTGTAAAGCAGCATCAGGGGATTTACCTCATATCTTCTGGTATTGCCCTCTAATTCGTCCACTATGGGTGAATATACAAAAATTGATTTCACAAATTACAAGACAGGATGTACCGGAAGATATTCTTACCTTTTTACTTGGTAAACCTATTGATGGGCTTTCTTCAACACAGCAAAAGCTGGTTAACCATATATTAACTATAACACGAATATCAATAGCAGCAAAATGGAAAACTTCAACCCTTCCTACATTGGAGGAGATTAAGTCCAAACTTAACTGTAATAAAAATTTTGAACACAGGATAGCTCTTCTTCGCAATACGATTTCTAAGCACTTGAAAATATGGTCTGCTTGGGACCTACTCTCGTCTACTTAAGACTGTATAATTAAATAATGACGGAATAAAATGAAAAGGTCACATTTTAGGTCTTTCTCTTTTTCTTTTCTCTCTCCCTTCTTCTCTTTTCCCTTTTTTTTTCTTGTTATTCTATAAATCTGTTTGCCTCCAAATTTAACTTTGATGTTGATATATTGTGAGCACTATATTGATTCCCCCTGCCTAAATATGGGATTTTTCGAATGATGTTTATTAAATGTTATTAATTTTCTGATGGTATGGAGAGACTGAGAGAACTATAGCACAGGCAGAGGAAAAGCAATAAGGAAGATGACCAAAGATGTAATATCTTATTTTTATTGATCCCCTTTTTCTCTATACAACATTGCCAACACTCGACTGAGGTTACATCACTGGTATATGTCTAGAAATGATTTGTGTACCAATTGCTGTTATGTTTTTCTCTTCTTTTTCTGTAAAAAATAAGAAAATGACAATAAAAATTTAAGTTACAAAAAAAAAAAGTTGGGAAGGCCCATTAATCGAAGTTCGAATTTCTAATTGATATGAATTTTTGTAATTCGAATATACTCACAATTCGAATGGGAGGTTATTTAAGAAAAAAATTTGAATGTCTAATATTCGATCGAATGGTTCCAATCCAAAAATTCTAATCGTTTTAGATTCGTACAAATCCAGTTTTTGTCCGAAAAAAAAAACGTGAAGGCTATTGACATCTCCAAATGGATCAATGGACCTCTGCCATTGACTTTTACATGAACTTGGCAGGTTTTAGGTGGCAAATATTTAATTTAGGACTGTTTCCATGGTCAAGTTGTGATAAATCAAAGTCAAAAGATAGCAGCACCCCCACCTTGTAAAGATAAAACCGCCTTTATTATTTCATTACTTCATATGCCGTATGAAATAATAAAGGCAGTTTTATCTTTACAAGATGGGGGTGCTGCTTTCTTTTGACTTTGAGCTAAAAGGTACGTGAAGGTAAAAATACATATAACGAGTGCTGAAAGATTGCTGTTCAAGGTGTGTTAAATCTCACATTCAAATTTACGTTCAAATAGGTGGATCAAAATTCGAATGAGTGAAATTTTGACACTCGAATTCGAATTCAAATTTTACTATTTGACCCTTGATAAATATGACCCTTAATGTTAATCAATCAAGCCTTCTAGGTATGTTGAATTCTGTTTATTTACAGTATATTAATTTTCTTTTTTTAAAAAAAAACAAATAAATATGCAGGTATAAATATGGTTGCAATTTGGTCTAGAGTTCAACATTTTGTGGGGCACTCAGATGATACAGTGACTGTATTGCATGTCTTCAAGTACTTATCTGCGTTTCATCTCAAGTCCACTCTCTTCTGCAATTTTTTGTGTTGTGTATGGGGAAATGCAATGAAGAGTGTGAAGAAGTGTGTCTTCTGTGTGAGATCTCTATGACTATGTTATGGAGCACCAAAAGGGTTTTTGGAACTTTTTCCTTTAAAACATTAAACAATTGGTCTACTCCCAGAGGCAACATCTATGTAAAAGTTAAAGAACATGTAAACCCTGTCTTTTCCTACATTGTATACATTAGGCACATCTCCACTACTCACATTGCATCATTCATTTGTACCACTTATATAGACCCTCTGTTCACTAGCACCATCACATTTTCCAAAGACAAATAGCAGCTTTCCCCTAACTTCCATTTTCCCAATGACACATCATCATTGACATTGACATCTGCAAACAGCACATGTGTCCGGTAAAGTTCACACAATCAAATATAAAGGCCTACACAGGCAGAACTTAGTTTGATAAAAAGTCCTGCTTGGATTGAAAATTGTAAGGATTACATTGAGCTCAGGAGAAGAGGATAGGAGAAAAATAGGAGCCGATAGCTAGAGTAGAATTACTATGGGAACCAACAATTCCATCTCTTCATTGGCTGCTAGACTGGAGGGTGTATTTAGTATTCTGAGTTGAGAAGAACTGAGCATGCTCAGTAGCCAAAGGAAATTCCCAATGAAGGGGGGAAAGTGGGTTAAAGGAGGAGAAGGAATACTAAGTGATTAAAGGAACAGTAACACCAGAAGCTGAAAGTGTTTTAAAGTAATGAAAATATAATGCAGTGTTGCCCTGAACTGGCAAAACTGATGTGTTTGCTTCAGAAACACTACTATAGTTCATATAAACAAGCTGCTGAGTAGCAATGGCAGAAATTTAAATATATAGCATGTTCTACAGAGCTTATCTGCTGTGTAACTTGCGCCTTTTCTCCTTTGAATGGCTGCCCTCATGGCTACACAGCAGCTTATTTATACAAACTATATTAATGTTTCTAAAGCAAACACAGCAGTTTTACTAGTGCAGGGCAACACTGCATTATATTTTTATTTTTTAAAACAATTTCATTTTTTGATGTTACTGGTCCTTTAAGGGGATGCTGCAGCCTTACTATTCACCTATTGACAACTAGAGTGGCAGGTATTTAAAGATTTCAATGAAACTTTTTTGTGGTGTTTACATGCCCTTCCATTTATGCCTTACAGCCTACTGATAGTTATTGTGTAATTTATATTAGAACATTGTTCATGTTTTGTTTTCACAACAGGTGATGGAAGAAACAACCAGACCTTCATTCAGGAAACACTACTTTTGGGGTTCCTAGTTCCTCACAGCTTTAAAGTGCCCCTCTTTCTCTTGATTCTGATATTGTACAATGTCACATTAACTGCAAATCTTACAATTATTAGTTTGGTGTCTTCCAGTCCCAGCCTTCATATTCCAATGTACTTTTTTCTCGGTCAACTTTCTTTGTCTGACATCATACTGATCAGCGACATTGTTCCTATATTTCTGCATGGTATACTTAAAGGTGGAGTGAAGATAGGGATTACTGCCTGCCTCACCCAGTTTCTGTTCCAAGGCCTTGCAACAACATTGCAATGTCTGGTCCTGGCAGTGATGTCCTTTGACAGGTATATGGCTATTTGCAATCCATTACACTATATATCAGTCATGTGCGGTAATCTTCAATTTTACCTTGTTATTTCCTGTTGGATTGTGAGCTTCACACTTTCCCTAGTGACATTTATCATGTTACGTCAATTAGAATTTTGCAGTTCAACCAGAATCAATCATTTTTTTTGTGAATTGACCCCTCTCTTACAACTTTCCTGCTCAGACACGTCTTTTGTAGAACGGTTTGCTATCGTTATGGCCACTCCATTGTCTCTGTTTGCAGTTCTATTCATTATCATAACCTACATCTGCATATTCAATGCAATTCTTAGAATCCCAACCACTACAGGGAGACACAAAGCTTTCTCTACTTGCAGCTCTCACTTAAGCATTGTAACCATGTTTTTTGGGACACTGGTTGCAGTCTATATAGTTCCTTCAAAGGAGAATTCATTAGAATCAAAAAAGGTTTTTTCCCTGCTCTACATTGTGGTGACTCCGCTGTTCAATCCCTTAATCTACAGTCTACGGAACCACGAGCTAAGAGTTGCATTTGAAAAGCATTTGCAGTCTGTAATGGGGAAATGTCAAAAGCAAAAGAAAATTGTCATCAAATAAAATTTCAGAAGTGGCAGAAGATCACAATCTAGGCTTCATAACGTTTCTGACAGTTTCAATCACTGTTATTAACAGAGCCTCTATCTATTATATCTTATGTTAAGTTATATCTTTCTTAGGGGTCCACAATACAAACTATTCATCGAATAACATCCTTTTAGATGTTTATAATTCCTAATACGTGCTTCATGGGTTTCTGTTGTCTTTACAATAGATGAAACATTTTTGAATGAAAATTCAAAGGGTCAGATTTTCCTACGTCCGAACTTTCACTTCAGAAATCGCCGCCATTTTTCACGTAGCTATGTCAGGCTTCATTTCGTGATGAATGTGCGTATTCAGCAAAATATGTAACTTTGTCTCAGCAAAAGAACACTGGCATACTTTCGTTAGTTGAGATTTGTTGGTTAGAAGATTTCTTAGCGAATTTCCTCTAGCCTTAATTTTGTTAACTTACTTACTCTTAGCAGAGTATATATAAATGATACCGCTCCGACTCACCACAAATCTTCTTTAAGATACAGGCAGCCCATGGATGTGTCACCGGGTGCTGGATTCCCTTTGCATCCCACGCCGCGCTGAACAGTAAGAGGAAGAAATTTCCGCACGCTGAAGTACTTTAAAATCCAGAAACTTTATTAATCCATGCTGAAAGGTACACATCGGGCCCGATTTATCCAGGGTTGAAGTGAAATCGAGGGAATTTTCGAAGTTAAAAAATTCGAAGTAATTTTTGGATATTTCGACCATCGAATAGGCAACCATTCGATAATCAAAGTACTGTCTCTTTAAAAAAAACTTCGACTTCAATACTTCGCCAACTTAAACCTGCTAAAGTGCTATGTTCACCTATGGGGACCTCCCAGAGCATATTTCTAAGTTTTTTGTATTCAAAGCTAAATCGTACGATCCAATATATTTGTTCGAATCGTACGATTCGAAGTACGATCGGAATACGATTGTACTACGGTCGGAATACGATTGTACGATGCAAAAAATCCTACAAATTCGACCTTGAGTATTCAATTCGATGGTTGAATTTCGAAGTATTTTCCACTTGGAAATTCGACCCTTGATAAATCTGACCCATCATGTCTATCTTATGTGATGTGTGCCTTTTAATATGGATTAATAACGTTTCTGGATTTTAAAGTACTCCGGCATGCGGAAATTTAGTTTCTTCCTATCCTTACTTACTCTTATGTCAATTTAAATTCAGTGGGTATATAAAAGTTGTATTATGTATTTATAAGTGAAATTGCTGGAAGTGGCCACTTTTTATTAAAAATATCCAAGGAAGCAAAATCAAGACAATAGAGATTATCAATTGTCCTAGGCTATGAGCCCACCCTTGCTTTAAATGTTCAAAAAGTGTAAATAACTAGTGATGGGTGAATATGACCTGTTTTGCTTCGTCAAAAATTCAGGAAACTGCGAAAATTTGCCGAAATGCAGTGAAGTCTGTAGGGGCCAAAAATTTTTGACACACAACAAATTTTTATGGGTGTAATTTTTGTAGCGAAACTTGTTATTTTTAACAATTACAACTTGTAAACATAATGGCACTTTAAATATGAAAAAAGGGCAGCATTTTGACATTATCTTTTGTACTTTTTTGGAAAACCATCTATGATGTCATCTGATTAATTTGTCGGTCATAACCTGGTGAAATAGACTTTGGTAAAAAGGGTAAAAAACAGAAAGCTTCACTTTTTGATAAGTAAGAGGATTAATGATCATTCATCTGAGTAAAAATTTGCCTGGTGAAACATCGTGAACGTTTTCTAGTGCTGAGTTTTTTTGCTACCGAACTATGTTAGTCGTCTATTAGCAAATTGGCAAAGTTGCCATAATTCTTCTAATTTTCAGGATATAATTTAAGGTGCGGTTATTTTAATTTGGATACTACATATCACTGACATCTTCATTTACAGAATTTACTGAATTAATTAGATGTAGGGTCAAATTTATGTATTTTCAAGTTGCAGGAAAAGATGAATAAAAACAGTGAGATGAAGATTTTGATGAGATTCACACAAATCATGGCAAAATTGGCAGTAAAAGATCAATTATTGTGTAATGAATATAACAGTTATGCAACAGTTCACCTACTAGTTTCCAAGCAAATAGATTATGAAGCAGGTCTTTCAGAGAATGGAAGGATATAAATACTGTTCAGTAACCAAGAAAATGTAAATATCACCTACAGTCAACAACAACAGTGGTAATACAGGTCTACAGTATTTACAGTCATGGTTGGCACAGCATTGTCCACAGAATATCACTTAGAACAAAAGAATTGATTTAGGATTACGGTGAGTAATGTGAGTTACGGTGAGTCTAGATGTATACCCTGCTGACCCTCTAACATGAGACTCTCCAACACGTATTTCTAACACAGTCATTGTGAGCATAACCAGCTGGATGTACCTTTATGCCTTTTTAAGCCTGGGATTCCCTACTCTGTGACAACTATTTATTTGGTTGTCTGGTACACCGTAAATGATTAGTGATGGGCAAATTTGATCCATTTTGCTTTGCTGAAAAATTTGCGAATTTTAAAAAATCGTGAAAGCATTGAATCAATGGGCGTTAAAAATTATTTTGACACGCATCAATTCTGAAGCCCGTGCCTATTTTTCCAAGTGCATTAAAGTCAATGGGCGTCTGAATAATTTTGCCACACGACAATTTTTATGCACTTGACTATTTTGGCGCATGCCCAAAAACCTGATTTCTAGTGTTATACATTTAAGATGACCACTGCTCCAACGGAATGTGAGTAGATCTAATAGAAATACGGCTATTTGAATTAAAAAGGGAAATCCACCATTGGCTTTATTCTTTATTGAATTTAGAAATCTTCAAGTCTTGGAAAGCGCACTTGCACCTGATCAATTATTTTACATTACAAACTAGTGGGTCCTGTTTTCTGACTGCTACTAAGCATACTAATTCGCTTAGAGCGCAGAGACCATCTTTATCAAGAGAAAAATGCTGTTTCCTTCTGAGCAACTTGTAACTGTCCATATGGGGAGCATTTGGGCATTGAACAGTTTTTAACAATTTTGTACTGGCAGAGGATCCACCACATCTGTCATTAGCCTTAAGGGCACTCATTTTCAAGATACACCTTAGATCCTCGTTTGGTGTGTAAATCATTTAAGCACTTTTGTCATAAATCTGGTAATAGGGGTACAGTAGCTCCCTGAGGGTCTAGATACTGCAAGGTGTGCTGCCCAGTGCTCCATGCCCCACCAGTGCCAGATCTAAAATAGTGGCACCAATAATGGCAATATCTTTACTAGGCAACACAACTTGTCTATGTTCAGTTCAATACCTGATTATACTTCTACACCGGGATAATGTGTTCATGCAGATAACAAGTTGAAGAGAAGCTTGTGAGTTAAAGGAGAAGGAATAGCATTTTAAAAATTGGGGTGCCAAAATGTAGGCACCCCCAAGTGACTATTTTTACTTACCTTACCTTATGCTCCAATCAGCAGAAAACCGCACCGGCCCGGGATTTTTCTAGCAACCACCATGGAGAGATCCTCTTCCTGCTTAATTGCTTCATCTGCAAGAAGACCTGAAGAAGCAGGAAGAGGATTTCTCCATGTTGGTCACTAGAAGAACCCCGGGCCGGTGACCTGACCTTGCCTTTCTGGTTCCTGCTTGCTGTTCTGACCTGTACCCTGTCTATATCTTCCCTAGTCTCACTGTGCATCTTGCCCTGTCTTTTCCTTCCTCTCCTGCTATCTTCTCTAGTTCTCTCCTGATATCCATTCTAGTCATGTCCTGCTATCTGCTTTAGTCCTCTCCTGCTATCCACTCCAGTCCTCTCCTGCTTTCTGCTCCAGTCCTCTCCTGCTTTCCATTCTAGTCCTGTTGCTATCCAGTCCTAATGCTATCCTGCTTTCCAGTCTCCTTCTGCTCTAGACTCCTTCTGCTCTAGACTGCTTCTGCTCCAGTTTCCTTCTGCACTCTATCCCTAGTTTGATCTCATCTATGCCCGCACCATCCTGTCCAATCCAGTCTGTTATTGTTCCACTCCTGCTCCATCTAGTCTGTTCCTGTCCTGAGTCGTTGCCCTCTTCACCCTGTTCCTTTCTGCACCTGTTCCAGTCTGACTCATCGCCCTCTTCATCCTGTTCCTGCCTTCCCTTTACGTGTTTCCTAGTCACATACAGCTCCTGCCTCAAGGACTCACCCTTCCCTCATCAGTCTCCACAGTGCCCTCTACCTAATCCTTGAAAGCAGAACATTTCATAGGAAGAAACACCATTTCCCCAGTGTGAAGGCAACTGACTTAAAGAAAGAGTGGAGGAGTAGAAGATAAAGCAGACCTGGTGCAATTGATCTGGCAAAGAAAGGGAAATTTAGAGGGAAAGAACATAGACTGTTCGGCAGAGGAAATGTCTATAGAGTCCCCTGCAGTCCTAGAGGAAAGTTTAACAGGCTGTGACGACAGGAACAAAATGTCAGGTTTAAGATTTTTCTGGAGGAGAAAAAATTATGCTCAAAACTCCTCCCTCAAACCTAGATACTGGAGTCTGCAAAGATAAAAAAAGGTTAGTCGCATGAAACACAGCAACTATAGGGTTATTTACTAAAGTCTGAAAATTTCTCATTATTTTAGTAAAACCACTTCAACCAAACTCCCATCCACATTTTTACCTTTTTTGTCAATAAGTTAAATTGAAAAAATCTGGTGTTGGAAAAGAATCAATAAAATCGTGATACAATAGGATCCGTAAGATTTTTTTTTTAGATTTGATGATAAAAAGACTTTTTCGGCTTATCGCCCGAAACCATGATTTTTTTTCAGATTTTCATACGAACCCCAGCACAGATCGTGATATCTTCCAATTGTAAAAGGGACATTTGCCATTGACTTCCACATGACCTCTGCAGGTTTAAAATGGAGTATTTTTTTTTAATTCTGACTTTTAACAGCCTCGGGGTTTAATAAATCTCATAAAATTTGAGGTTTTTTTTCCTCTTTAAAAATCTGACCAGAAAAAATCAGACTTTAGTAAATAATCCCCTAAATGTCCACATGCAAAGATGGTATAATTTTCTTAGCAATATTATGAAAAATAATACTGTTGCCATAAAAAAAATGTATGTGCTGACTTTTGCTTTTACAATAATAATATTGCTGCCAGCAAATCAGTATAGTGGCATGTGCCAGTATGGGTTATTTAAGGAATAAGGATTCCAGCATGAGATGTCAGCTTCACTTAATGGGGTATATTTATCAAAGAGTGAAGTTAATAGTGAAGTTCCGCCACTAGAGTGAAATTCCGCCACTTCCCATTCATTTCTATGGGGTTTTTAAAGGCGTATTTATCAAAGGGTGAAATTTCACTTTCACCCATTGATAAATACGCCTTTCAAAATCCCATAGAAATGAATTGAGAGCTGCGGAATTTCACTCTAGTGGCGGAACTTCACTCTTTGATAAATTTACCCCAATAACACTTAGGGGGTTATTTATCAAGGTCCAAATTTATTTCAGTATTTCTAAAATCAAACTTCAATCAACTCCGAATTCCCGAATGGACCTTATTTATGAAGAAAAAAGCCTGAAAAAACTTCAGAGCTTTCCCTGTTCGGAGTTTTCTGCAAAAACTATGTTTTCTTAGTTTTTTGCGCAGAAACCCCAAAATCATTGGACATCGGTACGGACATCAATGCAGACACTGGAACCTTCCCCATTGACTTATCTCAAGAGCTTTTAGATGCCGGGGTTTTGGAATCAGAGTTTTTAGACCATTGGACTATTTTTATTTATCTGCTAGCAGGTGTATACATCAGGCCTTCCCATGCACTTCCTCTCCCTGCAGTCTGAATACTCCTTACCTACTACTCCTGGGGCTTTCTTAATAGTTAAAGGACCAGTAACAAAAAAAAAAGTAAAAAAAAAATTTGTTGATATGCCAAAAAAAAAACACCAAGACAAATGAAACTTTAAAATCACAAAGTCTTTATCAAGAAATAACTTACCGAAACTCAGCTTGAGCTCCTCTTCAGAAAAGGCGATCCATCGTGCGGCAATTGATTTCTCCTCCCTGCCTCCCTTATAGGAGATAGCCAGGGAGGAGAAATCGAGCAACGCCGTGTCGTCTTTTCTGAAGAGGAGCGCAAGCAAAGTTTCAGTAAGTGATTTCTTAATAAAGGCTGTGCGATTTTAACATTTAATTAGTCTTGGTGTTTTTTTTGTGGTATACTAACGAATTATTTAAAAAAATGTTTTGATGTTACTGGTCCTTTAAGAATTTTCGACTACCAGACCAGCTGACAATGGATGTTTGTCTGATAAATGTCAAAAATGTTAGGCAACAGAAAAAGAATGTGAAGTTTGTGTTATGTTTAATAACTTTTTGTGAGAATACCCGGTGGTCTAGCGGTGCGGCTGGTTCGGCCGCCGAGTCCTCTTTCTTCACGCTCTGAAGCGCAAATGATGCATGCTTGTACCGCTTTCAGGTTTTGTTTAAGATATTTTATTTGATTCACATGAGAAATCAACATGAAAACAAATACCATGCAGACTTGTGCTGTAATTAATAACATTGAATGAACTAATTAAGACAGTGGATGTAAAGATAATCAAAAAGAAAAGAAAGAAAAAGCAGACTGTTTTCGGGAAAGCCGTTCAAGAAACCAAAGTAGACCTCAAAGTAAGGAGACCATGTAAATCTAAAGGACTTTTTGGAACTATTCCCTTTTGTTTTAGCTTTTAATGCTTCCTGCCAACTTAGGGGCAGATTTACTAAAGGGCGAAGTGGCAAATGCTGGCGACAATTCAGTGGGCTCATGTGTAGGGAATTATTTGTAGGGTAACTCTATTGTCTTTATTAATGTTCCCCAGACATGTGTAATAAACAGTGTAAATGCTGCAACATAAAACATAAAGACGTCCATTCAACTTTAAATTTCCCACCGTATGCAAATAAACCTGAGGGCAAGACCTCTTGAGAATTTCCTCAAAGGAGGAACTTTCACTTTCACCCATTGATAAAAACTCTTTTAAAAATCCCATAGAAATGAATGGAGAGTGGCGGAATTTCACTCTAGAGCACTGTGGTGACCTCTAACTTCACACTTTGATAAATATACTCCTATGTGGGAAATTCAAATATTTAAAGGGTAATAATTCACTGTCCAGCGTAGGTCTATTTTCATAGTTCCTGGGTGCAATTTCTATTTTGTCTTGCCTGTTCTTGACCTTGCCTGTCCCTGACTAGTAATTCACACGTGAGGATCAGGCATAGGTCAAAACAGGACAAATACAAAGAATAACATCAGGCACAAGTAGAGAGCTTGATAACCGAGCACTGTTGAATTAAATTTTGGTGTCAGAAAAGTCGCCAAACGTAGTGCCACAGGAGTCTCCTGATGTAGCATATATGTCAAATTTGATGCACTTGTCCGAATTGATGTTTTCCAGAACACAAAAGATGATTGCGTTTCACACAGCGTTGTTGTGCACCTTGCACATGCATTCTGGGAATAGAACTGAGGGGAGTCCAGGCAGTGACCTTACAGTCGACCACTTTAAATGCGCTAATTTTTTAGGTGGTCTTCTAAAATATTAAAGAATATCAGGATTCTTAGGCAGATCCCATGAATACTAGCCTCCCCATGCCTCTCACTCAGTGCCTAGTAATTGGCGAATTTCTCTTCGATTTCGCTTCGCCGAAAAAAAAAAACAGGAAAAAATTAGAGGAACTCAAAAATTGACGCTCACGTCAATATAGACACTGGCGTTAAACCCAACTATGTCCGAACAGTGTGGACGTGCGGCAGTTTTGACGCTAGTGACTTTTCGGACACGCGTCCAAAATTGTTTGATGCCACCGAATTTTCGCTGTTGAATTTTTGCGGGAGTTTCACAAATGTATTGCCAGCAGTGAAACGTGGAAATTCATCATGAATTCGCGCCAGGCGAATTTATTCGCCCATCTTTATCAGTGCCTGAACTGCAAACAGGAATAAGCCCAGATGTAGAGTAACAGGGGTGCCAGGAAATAGTCTGTAGGAACATGACTGGGATGGAAGTTGAGATAATAGAAAAGGATTCAGATGAGAAATGGAGTCAAACAGGCCAGAGTCAGGATCAGGATCAGAAAAAACAGTGAAATCCGAAGAGTAGTCAAATAATAAGCAAACCAGTCAACCAAGAATCACAATCAGGAAATAACAGTGAGTGTCAATCTGTAAGATGATCACCGCACACTGGAGTTTGGGCCTCGGCATCTAATAACTCACCGTGCACATACGTTAGACAAAGCGTGCGCACCAAGACTTGAGTGCGAATAAGCGTGCGTGCCTGTACACGATGGAGAGCGTGGATAGACGCGCATGTGCAAACAGTCGTGACTGATGTGATCTGCACATGCTCCATCTAAATCACTATCTTGACACCAATTGAGAAAAAAAACAGGAGATGCAGTAGAGGGCCCAAAATAAAAAAATAAGCCAACATCCAGACTTTTGGCAGCATTTTTGGCATGTGCCCTCCAGCTTGGTAAATTGGCAAACAAATGCAGGTTAATTCAGGTTCTTCTTATTGTCCTCTAAATCCTTGTTCACATAATTCTCTCTATCTGCAGATTCTGCAATAATAACTCTATATTCATTTTAGTGCAATCAATGTGATATATTTCTTGTACATTTCTGTTGATAAGCAAATTTCAGTGGGCGTTTTTTTCATGTCTGTTTTTTTTTTGTGACAAAATTTTGTTGCAGATTCACGAAAAAAAAATTTGCCAATGGTAAATCCTGGAATTTTGTAGAGAATCCATGTCTAACATTTTTACTCATTACTAGTTTTGACAACAGCAGGAAAGGTGCAATATTAAACAACCCAAACACTATATAAAACTTTAAATAGCAGGTCAGGATAAAGAGTAGTAGAATAATTCTGCACAGGTTTCCATGTGTGAGTACTGGGGTGTTTTCTGAACAAAGATGTTTTTGAAGCAGTATTCAGTTGTATGAAATTAAATCAAATGTGAAAAACTTGTTGTGCAAAAATTTGGGTACTCTTGTAATTTTGCTAATTTGAATGCATGTAACTGCTCAATACTGATTACTGGCAACACCAAATTGGTTGGATTAGTTCGTTAAGCCTTGAACTTCATAGGCAGGTGTGATGTCATGACAAAAAGTATTTAAAGTGGCCAATTGCAAGTTGTGCTTCTGTTTGACTGGCCTCTGAAGAGTGACCACATGGGATCCTCAAAGCAACTCTCAAAAGATCTGAAAACAAAGATTGTTCAGTATCATGGTTTAGGGGAAGGCTACAAAAAGCTATCTCAGAGGTTTAAACTGTCAGTTTCAACTGTAAGGAATGTAATCAGGAAATGGAAGGCCACAGGCACAGTTGCTGTAAAACCCAGGTCTGGCAGGCCAAGAAAAATACAGGAGCGGCATATGCGGAGTATTGTGAGAATGGTTACAGACAACCCAAAGATCACCTCCAAAGACCTGCAAGAACATCTTGCTGCAGATGGTGTATCTGTACATCGTTCAGCGCAATTTGCACAAAGAACATCTGTATGGCAGGATGATGAGAAAGAAGCCCTTTCTGCACTCACACAAACAGAGTCACTTGTTGTATGCAAAAGCTCATTTAGACAAGACACAGTCATTTTGGAACAAAGTGCTTTGGACTGATGAGACAAAAATTGAGTTATTTGGTCATAACAAAAAGCGCTTTGCATGGCGGAAGAAGAACACCGCATTCCAAGAAAAACACCTGCTACCAACTGTCACATTTGGTGGAGGTCCCATCATGCTGTGGGGCTGTGTGACTAGTTCAGGGACTACTGGGGCCCTTGTTAAAGTCGAGGGTCAGATGAATTCAACCCAATATCAACAAATTCTTCAGGATAATGTTCAAGCATCAGTCACAAAGTTACAAAGCACGTCTAGAGGCTGTTACATTTGCAAAAGGAGCTCAACTAAGTATTGATGTAATATCTCTATTGGGGTGCCAAAATGTATGCACCTGTCTAATTTTGTTATGATGCATATTGCATATTTTCTGTTAATCCAATATACTTTATGTCACTGCTGAAATACTATTGTTTCCATAATTTATATATATATATATATATATTAAAAGGAAGTTGCTACTTTGAAAGCTCAGCCAATGATAAACAAAAAATTAAGAGGGGTTTCCAAACTTTTTCATATGACTGTATTTTATACATATGCATATATATATATAATTCCCCAAAATCACAGCACTCACGATACGTAGATTTGCAGTGCCTGGGTGCACGTCACGTTGTTCAACATGGAATCCTCCCAAAAAGTAGCCGCACTCACAGGACTTATCCAGAATATAAATGCTTTTATTTAGAAACTAACGTTTCGGCTGTAACCCAGCCTTTGTCAAAGTTACAAAATGTTATACAAACCACCACTAAAAACCCTCTCAATGGCGCGAAAAATCAAGCCCCTCCCCCTATTTACTGACGTGTTCCCCTTCCTTTCATTTCATCTTACATTTAATACTTCCATTTCCTTCACATATTTTCATATATGTCAAAGGTGAATGTGGAGAACATGGGAGCGATCTTCCAACAAGAACGGTTTGCGCATGGGGCAAGATGTGGGTTAAGTTGGAGGATATTAACAAATACTGGACATGTATGGGTTAATAGCTGCATAATGAATGGGTGGAAGTAGACAGTGGACACGATGGGGTTATTATATAGTAATAAAGGTGACCACGGGAAAGTTGTGAAATAACTGAGTTACAATCTAGTGATACAATGAGGCTTGATACTTTTGTTGCAATATGTTATATAGAGATTGACATAGTAACCTTTGACACAAATGAAAATATGTGAAGGAAATGGAAGTATTAAATGTAAGATGAAATGAAAGGAAGGGGAACACGTCAGTAAATAGGGGGAGGGGCTTGATTTTTCGCGCCATTGAGAGGGTTTTTAGTGGTGGTTTGTATAACATTTTGTAACTTTGACAAAGGCTGGGTTACAGCCGAAACGTTAGTTTCTAAATAAAAGCATTTATATTCTGGATAAATCCTGTGAGTGTGGCTATATATATATATATATATATATATATATATATATATATATATATATATATATATATATATATATATATATATATATATATATATATATATATATATATATATATATATATATATATATATACATATATATATATATATATATATATATATATATATATATATATATATATAATATATATATATATATATATATATATATACTATATATATATATATATACTGTATATATATATATATATATATATATATATATATATATATATATATATATATATATATATATATATATATATATATATATATATATATATATATATATATATATATATATATATATACCTGTATATATATATAGACAATTACAAGAGTCCTCAGCACTCAACCCATTATCAATATATTTAAGACAGATGACTTTGACGTTGTTGGCCAGCTTAAATATATTGGACAAACAATCCCTGTTTTGTTTAAAGGGTAAGGCATTTTTCAGTAGCAGTATGCACTTAAATATTTACTTAAATATATTGATAATGGGTTGAGTGCTGAGGACTCTTGTAATTGTCTATATGGTCACAGCCTCATTGCACCCCCACCTAATGGTTTTAAAAATTAGTGGTGAGCACAACTTTCCCTTGTTTGTTATAGTTATACAGGAGCAGTGACCAGCTCCATGTTGTAGCTCCCACCCTTCCCAACTATAGTCAGGTGATCCCACTGGTGTCTAATAAAAGGGCAGCCAAGTTTGGGAGTTTTACTTTGAAAGCAGCAAGTAAGTTGCAGGTAAAACTTAGTCCCTTTGTAAAATGTATAATGAAGCAATAGAATTCTTAATGAATCAGATGAAAATTAAGCGTAGGACTGGCCAGATATGGGATGACTGTGACGTAGTTGTTCAGCTTAAATATATTGCAATATATGGACAAACAATCCCTGTGTTGTTTAAAGGGTAAGGCATTTTCAGTAGCAGTAGCACAAAATGTCGCTGTCTTAAATATATTGATAATGGGTTGAGTGCAGAGGACTCTTGTATTGGTTTATATGTATTTTGTGGTCACAGCCTCATTGCACCCCCGCCTAATGGTTTTAAAAACTAGTGGTGAGCACAACTTTCCCTTGTTTGTTATATATATTATATCTATCTATATATATATCTATTTTTTTTTTTTTGCAATATGTTATATAGAGATTGACATTGTAACCTTTGACACATATGAAAATATGTGAAGGAAATGGAAGTATGGATATATATATATATATATATATATATATATATATATATATATATCCATTCTGGTACAACTCCTTGATGACCCAACCATAGGGAAGAAGGGCTGTAGGATGCTCCCTGTTGACAAGACACAGAGAAGAATCCTAACCGAAGATTTTTAACCCCTTCCTTACCATGCCTTAGCACCTTCACCTTCCTGACATAAACTCCTTTCTTAACTTGCCATCCCCAGTAAAGAATCCAATCCTTAATTCTAACGTTTTTAAAATATTTTACATTTAAATCTTATGCTATAAATTTACAATTTAATTTTTTAAAAGATTTTTTCACAGCCACCCTTATCTCACTGTTTCTTAAACTGTAAATGATGGGATTAAACAGAGGGGTAACTACAGTATAAAGCAAAGATAGTACCTTATTTGCATTGAGGGTTTTTCCATGGGAGGGTAAAAGATAAAGACCAATCAATGAGCCTAAAAATGTGCCTAAAACAGCCATGTGGGAGCTGCAAGTAGATAAAGCCTTCTGCCTCCCTGAGGCTGATTGAATTCTAAAGATTGTGCTTAAAATATAGATGTATGTTACAATAATAGATATAACGCTAAACACAGCAATAGTGGTGGCAACAAATAACTGTCCCAGTTTCACAGCAGAAGTGTCTGAACAAGAAAGTTGCAAAATTGGAAGAAAGTCACAAAAGAAATGGTCAATTATATTTGGGCCACAGAATTCTAATTTGCTTATCAATACTGTCAGATTAAATGTAATAGAGCAGCCTAGTGCCCAACATAGAATAACAAGTTGAAAGCAAAGTTCTTTTCTCATAATGTAAACGTATCGGAGAGGGTTGCAAATAGCCAGATACCTGTCAAAGGAAATTGCGGCAAGAAGGAAACATTCTGAAGCAACAGCAGCACACAAGATCTGAAACTGGGCAAGACAGGCAGAAACAGATATTTGTACTACACCTCTTAATATGCCATCTAACATTGTGGGAACAATGGTGGTGGTGAGTGTAATGTCACAGAAAGAGAGATGACTAAGGAAGAAGAACATTGGATGACTTAGGCTATGGCAAGACAAAATCAAAGCAGAAATTGTGCCATTTCCTATGATAATAATAATATACAGAATTAAAATTAGTAGGAAGAAGGGAATCTTAAGGCTGCAAAATATCTGAAATCCCAAAAGACAAAAGCCATAGTTCATAGTTTGGTTTTCTGTAACATTTTTCATGTCAGAGAATTGAGTGATAAACCTTATATTGCTTGGTTTACTGTCATAAAATATACTACACTAATTGATTCCTTTAAGAGGAAAGGATTTTAAAAATGTGTTCTTAAATACAAATAATGCATTATGCAAAGCATCGGACATTCTTTTATGACATGTTAACCGAGGATGGCACAAGAGATATATTGGACTTGGTGGTGGTACCATTATTGTACAACAAAGTTGCAATATAAAAAGTATATAAAACACCAGATATTTGTTCATAGCCTGCAAACTAAAAGGAGGGCAGTAATCATTACAAAAAAAATGTAAATAAAGTCAAGACCATATCAGAGTTGTTTGCTTATATTTTTCTATATTAACCCAAATAGGTAAAGTGGACAAAATTGCCAGTGCCTGCGATTCATTGAGTTATTTAATTCCCCGGAATTATTACAGATTAGCGTAAATGCTGTAAATAACATTGTTTTTCATAGCCTTTGATGCTGCCTTCTTTGAAATGGTGATTTGAAATGATATAAGTAATAAATCAGAGATGTATTTCATTGCAGCTGAATTTTAAGAAGCTCAAATCTCAGATTTACAGCCAGGTATACTGACACTCTTGTACAGTGGGATATATTTATATTTCCTTTCAAATCCCAGAGGTGGTAAACAAAATTATGTAGGGAATAACATTAGGTATAACAGGCAGAGCTAAGGAAAATCATAATAGTAATATGTCAGATGTTTTTAGCATTTTAGCATTATGGGATCTATTTTCTGGAAACGCCTTGTCCAAAAACTCTGTGTAATGCTGGTTAACGAGGAACCCAAGGAGACTGCTAGGAAGTACCTTTCAGTGAACAAGGTCACCCCTGACGACCCTGGTCTTCACCGACACCCTTTTGGGGACCCTGGGCTTTCTACTGCAGAATCAACAGGAAACCTGAACACGTCTAGGATACACGCAGTACAGACAAGGCGGAAATCAAAGTCACTAGCCAGGCAAGGGTCGAGACAGGCAGCATGGATCGGAGCCGGAGGCCAGATGGGAGTCAAAACCAGAATATCAAAATACAGACAAGGCTTAGGCAGAATCAGAGTCAAAAGGCAGGCAGGGGTCAAAACCAGAGTAGTGATCACAAACAAAGCTTGACTGGACTGGACGTGCAAGCGCCAAAACCAATTGCTCAGAGTGCGTCAGCGCTGGGCGCCTGAGCGCCAAATGCGAATGCACCATAGGTGCTTCCATCCAAACCGCCGGTCAGCGCATCTGGAGGTAAGATCAGGCGGCCGACCGGCAGCGCAGGTTACACTGTGAAAGAAAGACATTTCCCAGAGAGTTCTATTTAAGACCTACAGTATTTTAATAAGCCCGTAGAATGTTTTATATTGTTTGGAAGGGACATAATTTCGTTGACCTTCAAAATAAATATGTCCCAGATTCCATGACTTTGAGTTATTAATGGAAAAATTCAATAAGTTGAAACAAAACCTATATTAACTATTGTCCAAGCTCATTGTCAGACTGTTGTCTGCAAGGCCTGCACATCCCTTTGAGGCCCCTCCACACACACACGTGCACCTTATACTTATTTCTCTACAATCAGGTGAGGGCAGTAGGGGAGTGACGGCGGAGGGTTCGGTCTGGTCTGTGTTGCTGAGGTCCACTGGGATCTTTTTCTGTGTACTACTGGCCCAGTCCAACCCTGTACAAGCGTTTCAAGGCACTAATCCCTCAAATCACCAGATTGGCAATAGTAGGCAATGTGCAATGTTACATTTTATAATCTTTTATAGTGTATTCGATCAACATCAATAAATAGTTATAGTAATACAGATCGTACACTGTTGTATATGATACTTTTATTCAAATAAATCTCATTATTATTTTATGTGACTTTGTTTTTTGGTAGAAAATATCAAGACAAATTAAAAAACTGAACTATGTTGTTACCAAAAGTTTTCTTAGCTCACTTTTGCAGCAATAACAGTATGTTGGGGACTGATAGTTTAGTTACCATTTGTTCAGGCAGTCCCCTAGTGTTAGGATACCTAAGTGTGGTCTTAAGTATAAATGGGAATCTGTTTTCTTGTCATGTGTTAAAGTGTTCTCCGGCTTGGGAAGAGGTAGGCCTAGTAGATGAAGTTAGTGTTAGCATAGTATTGTAATAGCTCTCTCCAGGGGGTATATTTATCAAAGAATGAAGCTAAAGATTGCCACAGTTTGCTAGAGTGAAATTCCGCCTAGCTCCATTCATTTATATGGGATTTTGAAAGGCGTATTTATCAAAGCATAAATCCAATAAAAATGAATGGAGAGTGGCGGAATTTTACTCTAGAGGACTTTGGTGATCTCTAACTTCACTCTTTGATAAATATACCTCAGGAGTGAAAGATAGGTTTAGGTTAGCCAGTGAGCAGTCTGAAGCTCCACTGAGAAGATCAGAAGGATTGTATTGCCCTCAGGATACGGATGCAAAAATACAGGCTCAGGGACTACTGTAGCTTGTCTAGATTTCACTTGGAGGGCCTAATACTGAGGTTTGGACACTTCCACATTGACTAAATCCATGGTTTAATTATTGATTCCTGATGGATAAAGCAATGGCTTGAACCGTTTTATGAGAATAAGTACTGAATATTTTTACCTTGTACAATCCTCCTGGAGGTTGTGTGAGTTATCATTTGTTTAAAGAACCACTGATTTAAGAAACCTGAGAGCTACAGTTCCCCCAATATTGGGTCCATTCCCAGAGAATAAGAGTTGCATGCATGTGCATTTGTGTGGTTAACAGACAGTGTCTAGAAACCAGAGCACTTCCATTTAACTATCACGTTACATAAGGATATTTCAGCTATGAACACAGTGCGGGAGTGATTTTGGTCTATCTTTATTTGCAGATTTTCTCCATGTTTTTCAGCTTAGCTGGGTGACACTTGTTCACTTAAATGTTTAAATTATTATTCCCAGCTAGATTGAGATCAGAATTTAAGTCATTGCAGGAGATTCACCTTTTTGTCCTTGAACCACTCCAGAGTTACTTTGGCCTTTTGGCCTTGTGTGCAGTTGGAATGACAGCAATGGAGAAACAAAATGAAATGGAATACAGGTTGAGAGGAATGTTATTCTGGGGACTGTTAAGAGTAGTGATGGGCGATTTTGTCCCGTTTTGCCAAGAAATTAGAAACACAAATTTTGATGCCAGTGTCAGTTCTGACACTCGAGTCAATTTCGATGCTGGTGTTAAAGTATATGGGCATCCAAATAATGTTGACGCGCAACGGTTTTGACGCAACATAATTTTCGATGCAGGTTTGCAAATTTATTCGCCTTGGACATTTGGACATTGGACATTTTCCTGGGGAGTACAAAATTCAGGTGAATAAAACAAGTCCAACTGTACATGCTCCTCGCAGAGTCCCAGTAGCCCTTACGGAAAGACTTTCCAAAGAGATTGACAGAATGCAAAAAACTGGGTGTCATTGTTGAAGTTGATGAGCCCACTGAATGGGTAAATTCAATGGTCCTAGTAGAAAAACCTTGCACAGGAGAACTACAGATTTGTCTAGACTCCCGGGACCTAAACAAAGCAGTGAAAGGAATTGCCTACCCTAGAAGACAATACTAGCAGACTAGCAGGAACAAAGTATTTCAGAGTCCTAGATGCCAAGTCAGGGTACCGGCAAATAGAATTAGACCAGGATAATTCTATATTAACAACATTTAACACACTACAAGGAAGGTACTGCTTTACACGTCTTTTAGTATTCACTCTGCTCAGGAAGTTTTCCAAAGAAAAGTTGATGAAACATATTCAGGTCTTCGGGTTATTGCTGCTTATGTGGATGACCTTCTGGTTTAAGGTAAAACTCTGAAAGAACATGATTCTAACTTAAAAGCCATGCTTCGCAGGTCCAGGGGAAAAGGATTTAAATTTAATGTAGACAAATGTACTCAGAGAAAAGAGGAAGTCAAATACTTTGGCCATATCCTGTCAGCGGAAGGCCTAAAACCTGATCCAAACAAAATTGCACCAATAGCTAATAAGAGACCACCTGACAGTCGGTTTTAGGACTGACTAATTACCTGGCAAAATTCATTCCACATCTTGCTGATGTTCTGTCAACCCTAAGACAAATTTTAAAGAAACACTTTAAAAACACTTTTCAATGGGGATCTCAGCAGAATGAGGCATTTAACAAAATGAAACAGGTCAGTCTATGCATCCAAATCACTCAAAGACATAAAAGTGAATTATGCCCAAATAGAAAAAGAAGATGTATGCAATTGTATTTGGATGAGAACATTTCATCAGTATATCTATGGTCGGAAAGTGACTGTGGAATCAGATCACAAGCCTTTAGAAATAATCATCAAAAAGAGACTGGCATCTGCCCCAACCAAGCTACATCTGCAAAAATATAACATCCAGGTGATATATAAACCAGTTAACATGATTCCTGTTGCAGATACCCTAAGCAGATTGCCTCTTTAAGAAAAAAGAGGTTTTTGAAACACAAGTACATTTAGTTATGTCAAGCTTTGCCATTTGAGACCAGAAAATGAAACAGCTCAAAAATGCAACTGCGGAGGACCCTCAACTAGCAGCAGTGAGGAAAGTCATATTAAATGGAAGGCCAAGGTCAAAACATGCCTGTCCTCCAGCAGCAGCAGAGTTTTGGAATTTCCGCAAAGAACTGGTCCTTATAGACAACATCAAAGGTGACAGGCTGGTAGTACCAAAATCCATGAGAACAGAATTAATTAAACAAATACATCAAGGACACATGGGAGCTAAATATAAAAACAGAGCACAGTATATATTCTACTGGCCAGGTATGAATGCACAAATAGAGAATATTGTACTCACATGTCCGCTTTGTTTACAACATTGTGCAGCAAACGGCAAAGAACCAATGGTTCCACATGGTGTTCCATCAAGACCATGGCTTCAGATCTTTTTGTGTTAGACAATGTAAACTATATTCTTGTGGTGGATTATATCAGTCGATTCTACTTCTAATGTCATAGAAAAACTAAAAGCAATATTTGCCAATTCCAGATGAGTTTGTGTCAGATAATGGCCCTCAGTTTGCATCAGCAGAGTTTGCAGAGTTCATTAAAGCCTATGGCTTTCAGCACAAGACTTCTAGTCCAAACGATCCACAAATGGACAAGATTGAGAAAACAGTTCAGACTGTTAAGCATCTGCTCTCAAAGGCAAAACAAAGAGGTGGGGAACCCTACATCGCCATACTGGAATACAGAAACACCCCAATTGATGCTCATGAGCTGCCGCCTGCACTCCACACTACCCATGACACTCAACCAATTACTACCACAGATAATATCAGCTCTTGTGAGCACAAAAGTGCAGAATAAACAACAAAGACAATCCAGATACGACAACAGAGATGCCAGGACATTATCTGTCCTGCAGGAGGGAGATTAGAATATACAAATATGGAACCAGTATATGCAGTGTATTAAATGCGTTAGATGAGCCTGGACCAAGCTTTCCATAATTAAGTCAATCCATGTATTTTTTAGCTTTGGGGTGTGTTTAATGGATATCAGTGTCTAATGATTTGTAATGCGTTCTATTGGATTCTAATGGCTCTCCTCTGGATTCTAATGGCTCTCCTCTGATTGGCATACCTGGTAGCTCCACCTACCTGTTTCCCATTGGCTTCTACTCTTTTAAAAATCTTGTATGTAGTATTCAATGTTTAGCCTATGACTAAGTGTCCCTGGTAGACATGAAACGTGTCAGGTCTTGGTTCTTAATTGTGGAGAATAAAATGTAAGCTTTTTAACTTTTTACAATCTGACTCCGGCTCTACTATTTTGTGGGTCCAGGCTTGTGCCGGCCTCTTTTGATGTCTCCAGGAGGGAGATCAGGTCATGATGCAAAAGCCTGGTGGAAAATGGCAACATGTGACTTTTAAGATACAAACTCCAAGATCATACCTGGTAGAAACTGATGATGGTGGTGTATACAGAAGGAACTGTAGACATTTGATCAAAAAATGTGCACCACTGTCTACAAACAGTTTACATGATGATTTTGAAGTGAAAGACACCAATGGAGCAGCTTCAACTGCAATATAGTTGTAAGTTCCTTCATCAGACACTGAATCGACAAATGCAGGTGCAGGAGCACCACCACAGAACAGAAACATCAAAACTACAAGATGTGGTTGAATGGTGTAGCCACCCCAACGACTGAACTTATAATTATGCTTATTTACATTTTCATTAATGTTTATGCTTCAATACTTTCATGGTTATGTTCTTTAAAATAAGGGAGATGTAATATGATGTGGTGCACACAAAGAGGTATATTTATCAAAGATTGAAGGTAGAGATCACCACAGTCCACTAGTGTGAAATTCCACCTCTCTCCATTTATTTCACCTATTGATAAATACACCTTTAAAAATCCCATAGAAATAAATGGAGAGAGAGGCGGAATTTCAAACTAGTGGACTGTGGTGATCAATCTTTGATAAAAATACCCCTAGGTGTCGCTATAACATGATAATTCTTTATACATAAAAGAGTGTAATTGTTGATGTGGGAGGTCCTGTAGCCATCTTGAAGTTTGCTGGACTGATAGAAGTACAAATCCCTTACAGCAAGAATATCGTCTGTGTCTTTATGAATAGTTTAAACCTCACAGTCACAAACACTATGTAAGATGAATGTCTTTTTGCACTGTAGGGCCAATATTAACATGTCTTAGCCAAAAGAAAATAACTAATTCTTCCTGCAGAGCCTCCTTGATATACCATATATCCACTTTTACTTTTAACAGTTAGGGGCAGATTTATCAAGGGTTGAAGTAAAAATTCTAAGTAAAAAAAATTAAAATTTCGAGCTATTTTTGTGTACTTTGACCGAATAGGCCAAAATTCAATTTGAATTTGAAAAAATTTGGCTATTCAGATATCGAAATTTATCATGTTCTGTCTCTTTAAAACTTCAACTACGACCATTCTCCATCTAAAACTTGCCGAATTGCTGTTTTAGCCTATGCGGGACCTCCTAAACCCACTTGGAGTCATTTGGTGGAGTTTTTTTTTGGAAAAACTTCGAATCTAAGTAGATCTAATATGATGTAACTTTGATTCAAATGATTTGAATACAGCCTATTCACCTGCAGAAAAAACTTTGATTTTTTTTTTCTTTGAATTACGAAGTTATAGGAATTCAAAAAAACTCCCATTACTTCAAAATTCAACTCTTGATAAATCTGCCCCTTACTGATCATTTACATTGTGTATTTCCTACTTGTCAACTCTAAAGTCGGCAACTATATAATCTATAACTATTTTCAATCGAAACATAGAAAAAAAATATTATGTCACTTCCTGTTATCATTATGCAGTGCAACTCTATATCCCCAGATTGGATGGACAGCATTTTTAAAGGGATGAGTTACAATTCAACAGCGTCACACTGTTTTTCTGATACCTATATATTTTTTAAATGCCAACCTTATTTCTGAGTTTCTCAGACTGTATATAACAGGATTAGACAAAGGAGTCACCACAGCATACATCACAGAAACAACCGTATTGGCATCCAAGTAATTTCCACTGGGAGGAGCCACATAAAGGCCAATCAAGGTCCCAAAAAATATACACACAACTGTCAAGTGAGAACTGAAAGTAGAGAAAGCTTTTTGTCTCCCTGAGGTGGATGGAATTCTGAGAACGGTTACAAAGATACAAATGTAAGTTCCAACAATAATTACAATGGGAAACACGGCAGCAGGCGCCGCAATGAGTCTTTGCTGCAGTTGTACAGCAGTTGTGTCAAAACATGAAAGTTGCAAGAGAGGAATGAGATCTCAGAAGAAATGGTCAATGATATTTGGGCCACAGAAAGGTAATTTGCTAATCAATGTGGACACTGCAATGGAAATTGTTACACTTAAAAACCAACATAAACTCACAAGCTGAAGGCAAAGCTTCTTGTCCATAATCAAAATATATCTAAGTGGGTTACAAATGGCCAGGTACCTGTCATAGGACATGACTGCGAGGAGAAAACTTTCTGAAGTTAATGCTATGCCACAAAAATTAACTTGTGTGATACAATCAACTACAGACAAGGTTACCTCTCCTCTTAATATCCCACACGGCATTAAGGGAACAATATTTGTGGTCAACAGGATATCAGACAGAGAGACAAATTCACTAAGCGCCGAATCGCCGAACGCTAGCGTTACTTCGCTAGCGTTTGTCATTTTCGTTACTGCGCAAATTCACTAACGAACGCTGGCGTAGTTTCGCTAGTGTTACTTCGCACCCTTACGCCTGGCGAAGTTTCGCTAGCGACGTAACTACGCAAATTCACTAACGCGCGCAGTGTACTGAACGCTACCTTTTACGCTAGACTTCCTTCGCCACCTCAGACCAGGCGAAGCGCAATAGAGTAGATAGGGATTGTTTCAAAAAAAGTCAAAATTTTTTCTAAGTCCCAAAAAACGCTGGCGTGTTTTCTACATTATGCGTGATAGGCTGAAAAAGATCAAAATTTTTTTTGGGGCTCCCCTCCTTCCCAACTACATTTCCTGACTCATGGCAACTTACCTAGACAGTGGGCACATGTGTAGGGCAAAATAAAAATTTTATTTGATGAATTGAAGGTTTTCTAGGCATTTGTAGTGCTGATACGTATTCCTCTATTGAAATTTGAATTTGGCGCCCTATGCAAATTAGCCTTCGCTAGTGTAACTTCGCTTTACTTAGTGAATCAACGCTAGCGCAACTCCGCAACCTTATGCTACCCCTGAGCGCAACTTCGGATTTTAGTGAATTTGCGAAGCGCTGGCAAAACTACGCCTGGCGAAGTGTGGCGAAGTGCCGTCTGGCGAAACTACGATTGTTAGTGAATTTGCCCCAGAGAGAGGTGACTGAGGAAGAAGAACATGGGATGATGAAGGCTGGGACTTGTAGACACCAGTGCAATTATCATAACATTTCCTATCAGTATTAAACTGTACAGGATAAATATGAGCAGGAAGAGAGGAATCCTGAAATGGTAAAATACATGAAATCCCAAAAGAATAATAGGCCTGGGTGAGGTTTGGTTTCTGCTATGCATTACCTTAGGATGAAACAAGAGAATCGGTTCATTTGTTAAACAATTTAATAAATGATGTTTATGATAAATTATTTATTTTTTATATGTTTTTTCATTTACTAGTTCTCTCTCTTTTCAAACATGTTTCCCTGTTCCTCCCCGTCCCAACTTTTAATTTTGCCCTCACCGTCTTTTTGTTTCTACTGACATTTTATTAAATCGCCTCCTGTTGATCTATGCATTAGAACACGAGACACAATAATAGGTATCGGTTACTTTTTCATTATATTACTTACTTTACTTTTTATTTAAGTGATATTTAAAAAGAGAGGGCAAAATGACTTGCTCTATTTTTAGTCAAAAATATTCTAATCGAATTTATTGTGGGCTGTAATGTCTATACCTTCAATTTGCAGCTGACTTTGCACTGTCCTGTAATTGAATGCTTCAATAAAAAAATTACATTTAAGAAAAATATTTAAATAGTTTTCCTATAAAAATGATAGGCTTCCATCCCAAACTTTCAAACATAATAAAACACTACTACTATGGGGGAGATTTATCAAGGTTCAAATTTGAATTTTTGCCACGATTCAAGACACTCGAATGTTTGGTATTTATTAAACAAAACAACTGAAATGTAACAAAAGATATCATCTAAAAGCTGTCAAGTTCATAGAAGTCAATGGGAGTTGTCCTAAGCAGAATTCAAGCCATTTTTTCAATTTTGTAAACTTATAAATTAGAGTTTTTAAAGCCTATGAACTGGAAAAATCCAAGTTACTTAAGCCATAAATTCGAAAAATCTTTTTTTACAACTGTGTTTGATCAATTTTACATTCAGATTTTTTCATAAATAAGCAAACATTTGAGTTTTTCTACATTGTGAGTTTATTCAATGTAGAAAAAAACCTCACAAATTAGATTTTTGTCAAAAAAGTCCATTGTTGTACCAGTAACTCACTCCACTTTCTAAATCTTAGTCTAGTGGTTAGTAGTATATCTAATGGCAACAAAATGTTTTTTGAAAAATCAGGCTTGAGAAATAACAGAAACCTAAAGTTAAACAACCCCAGTTCTAAATTTAAATCAGTGATGTTTCGGGGCTCCTTGCTGTCCTAAGGTGGCCTTTCTGATGCTGCCCCCCTGCCTTATACCATTTCAAGCACCGGAGTGGGTGCTAGTGTGTAGAGGACAGAGCCAAAATGTAAAAATCTGAATTTCAGCTCCTAAAGTTACCAGAATCGGGGTTTCTCATGGCAGCAGCGCCCCTGCCTTAGATGGAATTACTATAGCCTTGCTTGAGGTTTTTTCTTCTTGCCTTCCTGGTTGGGTTATCTCAAGCTAGGAATGCTAGAGAAGCTAATGTAACCTTGTACAACTGTGCTACCCAAAAGAACTTGGTGCATAACATGCAGTTGGTCATTTTCCTTTTACTCCTGTATTTTCTGTCTTCAGAGTTCTGTAGATCCAAACCCTACATTCCCTTGGTGAGAGTGTATAAAACCCCACGTCTGAGGGTTATTTTCCTGAATGACCACAATGACTACCTGTTAATGTGGAACACTTTGCTTTGATCTCTTCAAGCCTGTTCTCTAACTTTAGTCACTCCCTGTGGTCCACATATCTCTACTGTTGCGGTAAAGTGTATTCATCAATAAAAGTTAAGTATGATTTATTTCTTACTGCATTTATTTGTATTTAGTTATTGTAGTCGGAAAAGAAAAGAACTGTGTTGGGCTTGCATCACAGCTGCAGTGGATGTTTACTGGATTGGGATGTTTGCCTTGATACATCAAGGGGCCGATTCACTAACTTTGAGTGAAGGATTCGAAGTTAAAAAACTTTGAATTTTGAAGGTTTTTTTTGGGCTACTTCGACCATCGAATGGGCTACTTCGACCTTCGACTACGACTTTGAATCAAAGGATTCGAAGTAAAAATCGTTCGACTATTCGACCATTCGATAGTCGAAGTACTGTCTCTTTAAAAAATACTTCGACTCCCTAGTTCGCCATCTAAAAGCTACCAAAGTCAATGTTAGCCTATGGGGAAGGTCCCCATAGGCTTGGCTAACTTTTTTTGATCGAAGGATATTCCTTCGATCGTTGGATTTAAATCCTTCGATCGTTCGATCGAACTATCTGCGCTAAATCCTTCGACTTCGATATTCGAAGTCGACGGATTTCAATTCCTAGTCGAATTTCGATATTCGACCCTTGATACCCTCGATATTCGACCCTTAGTGAATCGGCCCCTGTGTAACTTGCACCAACAAGATCAACTAGTTCATACATAACATTGTTGTAGTGTGTCTTACTGTGCCTTCCCCACTTCTCCTTTCTGTTCTGGGGGGCCCAAGTTTGTGCCAAGCCTGGGGTGATCCTGCTTGGACTCTAAGCAATATTTCTGACTTACCTTAAAGGTACCTTCCCCTAATCCCTATGTTTAGTTCAAGAAAATAAGTTCAATATCCAAGCTTTTTGCTAGTAATCTGTATATCCTGAGAAGGAACTAGCATGTGCTGTATATTGAGTAAGCTTGCATTCTTATCTGCCAGAGTCATTTGAAAAGGAGATGTATTTATATCTTGACACATCCTCAGGGATGGGAAGGTAATGATGAAGGAACTATGCAAGTACTCTGAGGTATAATTAAATTGAGATATGTTTATGATAGTTTTTCTCTAGGGAAATACGTTCACACCCCATCTATGGCAGTTAATAGGGACTTCCTGCACCAGTATTCATAGGAATTAAATAGAAATAGTGCTAAGGCATCATTACTCTGTTTATTGATGATGATAAATATAATAAGACAACATTTTGGGGTTTGTAAACTATTACAGACCCAGAAAATGAATTAAAAATAAAGGGCCCACTTTATTATCTTTAAAGCTTTTAGAACCACAAACACAACTGTAGCAATTTCCAGAAAAAAACTAAATTTTCAACCTGTAAAACAAGAGTCCCCAACCCTTTCTACATATGAGCCACATTAAAATGTAAAAAGAGTTGGAGAGCAACACAAGGAAGAGAAAAGTTCTTGGGTGATGCCAAGTATGGGCTGTGATTGGCTACTCTTCTTTCTTCAAATTTTCCGGGGCAGACGCATGCGCAGTAGAACAAAATAGTCGGCTTTTTCACTAAAGTTCGGCGTTTCACATGCGCAGCCGTGAGAAGACCTGAAGAAGCAGGAAGAAAATCGGTCCGTTGTGCAACCTAGAAGAACCTAGAAACTTGAAATTTGAACTTTATCAAACCTTTACCCTGGGAATAATTCGAATTGGACTATTCGCCACCTAAAACCTGCCGAGTTCATATATAAGTCAATAGCAAAAGTCCAGTGACCCATTTGAAGTTGTTAATAGCCTTCCTGACAGTCCAATTTTTTTCGGAGGAAAAAACTCTATTTGAATTTAGTCGAATTCGATTTGAGTTTTCGAGTCTGTAAAATTAATCCGAGTTTTAGAGGTTCGAATTTTTTTTTTTTCTTAATATCCCAGTCTTTGGGGCAAATTCACAAATTCAACAGGCGAATTTTGTTGAGGTTGGTTGCATCAAAAGGTACATCATGCTAGCGCCTAAATAGGCATGCAAAAACATCACTTTGACACCAAGGGCAGATTTATCAAGGATTGAATAGGAAATTCAAATTAAAAATTTTTTTGGTCAAAACTCACAAATTCAAATAATAATAAATCCAAACTTGATTGACTTGAAATTTGAACCTTTACCCTGGGAATAATTCGAATTCGACTATTCGCCACCTAAAACCTGCCGAGTTCATATATAAGTCAATAGCAGAGGTCCAGTTGAAGTTAATAGCCTTCCTGACAGTCCAATTTTTTTCAGAGGAAATAAACTTGATTTGAATTTAGTCGAATTTGATTTGAGGTTTCGAGTCGGTAAAATTAATTTGAGTTTTAGAGGTCCGAATTTTTTCTTAAATGACCTCCCAATCGAATTTCGAGTATATTCGAATTTATTAGAGTAAAAAAAGTTCACATGAATTCGACCTTTGATAAATGTGCCTTCAAATTTTCTGTGCCATTGCATCTAATTCATGTCAAAGTGCAATCAGAATTGCAGTGTACGCAACTGTGTAAGGCATACATAATTACGCTGGAATAATGTGGAGAATGTTGAATTTCTGGTAAAAAAACAGGTTGGTTTGCTTTAAAAATTGCACTCTGCACAAAAATTTGTTTTTGACAAATTGCTCACTTTTAAATAATTTTGAGAACAGGTAAGGGCATCTGCATAATCCAAAAATCAGTAAAGTTCTTGACATCCCTCAGAAGAGGAGTGGTTAATGCCAATGTAAATACCAGAAAAATACTTTTACAATATGGGTGATCCTTTTTTGCCACCTGCCATGAACTTTGTTCCAGTCTACTCTCTGACAAAAGATGGGGAGGCAGATTCATCAATTGTCATGTTCAAGGGAAAAACATAAGCGCATAAAAAAAGAAACAACAAAACTCATGCAACTTTTTTCTGCAACTTTTTTTTTTTTTTACAAAAATATGACTAGTCAGGGGAATTTTTGGCACTGAAAAGAGTTGCACACAAACTAAAATTAACATACAAACTGAAAAAATAATTAAAAGTTTAAAAATATAAAATCCAGGAAAATTTTTAAATCAAGGGATTTAAGTGATGCATTATATTTATTGGAGGGCCCACAAAAAAAAACTTAGGTAAAATTGAAGTTTCAATGTACTATTAATATTTTAAAAAAAAAAATCCTCATGTTTATGTTTTTTACCATGTTTTTTAAATTTCCTTTTGCCACAAAAATACCTGTTTTTACAGACTCATCAATTTTCCCTACTGCAACTAACTCATTTCATCATACAACTGGCTAAATTTAGAAAAAAGCATAAAAATAACCCTATAGACTCTTTATGGCTCAGACAGAACACAATCATATCGACTGCACAAATCTATAGATAGATTAGAACAACAATAGGGAGCTATTTCGAGCTATTTTTTGTGTACTTGAACTAGGGAATAGTCCAAATTCAATTCAAATTTGAAAAATACTCGAAAATTGGAATATCGAAATTTATCATGTTCTGACTCTTTAAAAATTTGATTTCGACCATTCGCCATCTAAAACCTGTTGAATTGCTGTTTTAGCCTATGGGGGACCTCCTAGAACCTATTTGGAGTCAATTGGTGGACTATGAAAAAGTTTTTCTTTTGGGAAAACTTTGAATTGAATTTGATCGAATGCGATATTCGGCTGAATACGGACCTATTCGACCAAAAAAAACTTTGACTTCATTTCGGTTGGTCTTTTTGAATTTGAATTTCGAAGTTTTTTCAATCCGATATTCATTTGCCTGGAGGGGTAGCTAGGCTGGGGGGGGGAGTGCATAGAGGTAAGCGAGAGCACCGGTCTGGCGGGTGCCTTACACCCAGTTTATTAATTAAACTTAAAAGGTCCAATTTAATTGAACCCAATGAATGGCTTTGAATTCCATGGGGAAAGCATGGTGCTTAAGTTGACCCTGAAATGGAAGACAATGTTCTGATTATCTGTTACTTAGGCAATGGCAGCTTTAGCTGTAAATATCCAATCTTTTACCAATATGCTTACACTGAGGTCCAACTATTGGATCCATCAAACATAAACTTACCTGCTGAATGTCTACCCAATATCAGGCCCATTGTCTGGCACCATACACAGGACAATAAGCTGCCAACTCTGTCCAGAAGAAACAAGTGTAGGACTGGGCCCTTGGTGGTAGTTTCCATGTAGATTTAATTCGGTAATGCTTGGACATCAAAACATGCAAATTGCCTTGTCTGCTATCACCATGAAACTTAATGCTTTCAGATGGATTTGTAGTGGCTTTAGTTACTTTTTACCTTTCCATGTCCATTAAGCACAATATTCGAAAATTGAGATTTATCAAACCTTTACCCTGGGAATAATTCCATTTTGACTATTCGCCACCTAAAACCTGCCGAGTTCATGTTTAAGTCAGTGGGAGAGGTCCAGTGACCCATTTGAAGATGTTTCCTGACATTCGAGTTTTTTTTCGGAGAAAAAACTCAATTTGAGTTAAGTTGAATTAGATTTGAAATTGGATTCGAGTTTTCGAGTCGGTAAAATTCATTTAAGTTTTAGAGGTTCGAATTTTTTCTTTAATAACCTCCCAATCGAATTTCAAGTATATTCGAATTTATTAGAATAAAAAAAAAAACACATCAATTTGAAATTCGACCTTTGATAAATGTGCCTTCAAATGATCTCTTCAAATTTTCTGTGCCATTGCATCTAATTCATGTCAAAGTGTAGTCAGAATTACATTGTACGCAACTGTGTAAGGCATACATAAATATCATCAATTGTCATGTTCAAGGGAAGAAACATAATTCCATAAAAAAACGAAACAACAACAGCAACAGCAACTTTTTTTTACTTTTTTATGACTAGTCAGGGGAATTTTTGGCACAGAAAAGGGCTGCACACAAACTAAAATCACATACAAAATTAAAAAATAAGTGAAAGATTAGAAATATAAAATCCGTAAAAAAATTAAAATAAAGGGATTTAAATGATGCATTATATATTGGATGGCCCACAAAAAAAACAGTGTAAAATAAGTTTCAATGTACTATTAAAATTTTTTAAAAATATCCTCATGTTTGTGTTTTTTACAGTGTTTTTAAAATTTCCTTTAATACCCGTTTTTACAGACTCATCAATTTTCCCTACTGCAACTAATTCATTTCATCATACAACAACTGGCTAAATTTATAAAAAAAAAACGATAAAAATAACCCTATAGACTCGTTATGGCTCAGACACAACACAATCATATCGAATGCACACATCTATAGATAGATTACAACGACAGAAAAATCCCAAAGCAGAATGTTTAGCGGCAGCTGCCAGTAAAACTATACTACATCAATGGTTATCCCAACCCCCCCCCCCCACCTACAGTATATCTCTAGTACAGGGATCCCAAACCTTTTGAACCCGTGAGCAACATTCAGAAGTAAAAGAAGTTGAGGAGCAACACATGCATGAAAAATGTTCTTGAGCTGCCAAATAAGGGCTGTGATTGGCCATTTGGTAGCCCCTATGTGGATTGTTAAGCTACATTGAGGCTCTGTTTGGCAGTGCAGCTGGTTTTTATACAACCAAAACTTGCCTCCAAGTTTGGAATTCAAAAATAATCTCCTGCTTTGAGGCCACTGGGAGCAACATCCAAGGGGTTGGGGAGCAACATCCAAGGGGTTGGAGGGCAACATGTTGCTCACCAGCTACTGGTTGGGGGATCACTACTCTAGTACAACAAAAACTACAATACATTTTCCTCTAGACTGGGTGGAAAGCTTGACAAATAAGGAAAAGAACTCGAAAACATTTTGGTTAACATACATAAATACTCTACCATTAACCAATAGACAGCTAACTATACAAACATTCAAACAAACTACATGGTATGAAACAGAAGTAATACACGGTGCTGAACCTGTGCAGAAGCATGAGTGCAGAAAATCTACACCCGCGAACTACAGTGGAACCCCCAGGAGTCATTACCTCAACAGACTGTTAAAGGAGAAACAAACCCCTTATTATAAAAGCCTTACACCCCTACCCCACATAGACCCTCCTCCCCCCAGCCTAGCTGCTACCCCAGGCAAATGCCCCTAACTTTTTACTTGCCCCTCGGTGCAGATTCAGGTATCGAAGTTCACAGCAGCCATCTTCTGGGTCTTCGTGTTTTCTTCCGGTGCTTCGGAAATTTCCGGCAATTACAACGCTTGCGCAGTGGTCGCGAACTGGGAAGTTGGACAATTATTTTACTTTAGTTTACTTTATTTCATTTGTTAGATGTCATTTTATTTGTAAAGCATAAGGAAATAAACCCTTTTGCTCTGCTTGTTCTTATTTCTAGTTGCCGCCTTACAAACTGTGTGCTATTGTTTAAATTTATGATAATAGGGTCTCTTTGCAAAATATTACACCTATAAACTTGTATCTCTCTTCACAGTGCCTATATATTTTTTAAATGCCAACCTTATTTCAGAGTTCCTTAGACTGTATATGACAGGATTAAACAATGGAGTCACAACAGCATACAGCACAGAAACAACCTTATTTGTATTCAAATAATTTCCACTGGCAGGAGCCACATAAACACTAATTAATGTCCCAAAAAATGTACACACCACTGTCAAATGAGAGCTGAATGTGGACATGGCCTTCTTTCTTCCTAAGGTTGATGGAATTCTTATAACCGTGATAAAGATGCAAATGTAAGTTCCAACGATATATACAATGGGACTCACAACAAAAGGGACAGCGAGAAATACTTGCTCAAGTTCTACAGCTGAAGTGTCAGAACAGGAAAGTTGCAAGAGAGGAAAGAAATCGCAGAAGAAATGGTCAATGAGGTTCGGGCCACAGAAATGTAATGTTCTGATCATTGATGACCCTGCAGCTGAAACTGTTATACCAAACAGCCAACATAAAGTCACAAGCTTATCACAACGTTTCTTGACCATTATTACAATATATTGAAGTGGGTTACAAATGGCCAGGTACCTGTCGTAGGACATGACTGCGAGGAGAAGGATTTCTGAAGTTAATGCAATGCCACAAAAATAAAACTGTGTGATACAATCAGTTATGGACAAGGTTACCTCTCCTCTTAATATCCCACACAGCATTATGGGAACAATACTGGTGGTCAACAGGATATCAGTCAGAGAGAGGTGACGGAGGAAGAAGAACATGGGATGACGAAGGCTGGGACTTGAAGACACCAGTGCAACTATCATAACATTTCCTATTAGTGTTAAACTGTACAGAATAAATATCAACAAAAAGAGAGGAATCCTCAAATAATTTAATATATGAAATCCCAAAAGCACAACAGGCCTGGGTGCCGTTTGGTTTATAATATTCATTACCTTAGGAAGAAACAAGACGAAGAGCTAATTTGTTAAACAGTATGTAAAGTTATTTATGTTATATGTTTTCAACTTAGTTTATCTCTTTTTAAAGATGTTTATTTGTGTACCCCAACTCATTATTTTATCATCACATTCTTCAATGTTATGTTGTTTTATACAGAAAACCCTTTAGTAATTGCTGAAAAAAAACACAATAACATTATTCACGTTACGTTCTATATTAGAAATCATTTGATATTTAGAAAAATAGAGAGAGATGCCGGGTTCTATTATTGTTAAAAATGTTTAAATAGTTTTCCTATGCAAACATTCCTGCTTAATATTCTAGCCATGTTTTAAGGAAAATTTAGAAAATGGAAAAAAAAACATTACTGAAAATATGTCCTCCCAAAATGTATTTCACACCTAATAAATCACTTTATATAATGTCGAATAAGGCTGAGACAATTGGCAACAGCTGATAAGAATGGAAAATTATACAGTTTATCTACATTTATAAATACAGCCTGTATGTGTGTGTCAGTGTTCAGGTGCACAACTAAAGCTACAATATGTACTTTCTAAATCTTGGTTTAGTAGTTAGTGTTGACAGCTTCTAGTGGCTACAGAATGATTTTATGAAAAGTAAATTTTGTTAAATTCTAAGTTATAACCTTATATGAAGTTAGTATAGCCTTGTATGAGTTTCTTTCTTTGTTATCTTAAAGGAGAATGAAAGTCTTCTTCCACTTGGAGGTGCCAAATGTTAGGCTCCACCAAGTGCTTGTATTGACTTACCTGAAACCCCAGGCCGGTGCTCCTATCAGCAGAAAACTGCACCGGTCCGGGGTTCTTCCAGCGAACACCACTGATCAATCTTCTTCCGGCTTCTTCTTTCTTCTCGTGGCTGCCCATATGCAGTAGATCGAAAAGCCGAACTTTAACTAAACAGTTGACTATTTCATTCTACTGCACGTGCATCTGCCCCGGGAAATTTGAAGAAAGAAGAAGCTGGAAGAGGATCGCTGATCTCCATGTTCCTGCCCAGTTTGCCTTATTTGGAAAACCAGGCAGATTTTCTTGACCCAGGCAGCCCGTCTGAAAACCAAGCTGTTTGGGTCAAATCTGGACAGGTGTCAACGTTAACTACTGTGCTACCCATGATAACTTTGTGCATAACATGGAGCTGGTAATTTTCTTATTACTCCTGTATTCTCTGTTCTTCTCTGAATTTTACATCCCCCTCTTTGAACCTTTGAACTTTTATAGCACCACTACCTGTTTATGGTGTGCCCTTTGTTTTGATCCTTTCAAGTCTGTTCTCCAAATAAAATCCAAAATTGCTGTAGCACACTGATCCGTTTTTGTGAATGCAAAGGTGATTTTATTTGCTCAAAAGGTAGACATCAATGCATAGACTGTTTAGCACCGGACACTTGAAAAGGTATATTGGGAACAGGTAGAACTCTCTAAAATTTTGTGGAATTGTTCTCAAAGTTGAGGCATTTTCTGGAGTCTACAGAGCTCTACCGTTATATACTGTATCTATGCATTCATCAATAAAAGATAATTTATTTATTACTCCATTGTTTAGTTGTTTTTTTATGCACAGCATGAACATAAAAGCAACTGCTTGGGGCTTCCATCACAGCTGCAATGGATGTATACTGGATTGGGAGAGTTTGCTTGGTGAAGTCTTGACACATTTCAAAAGTTGTACCTGCACCAGAAAGATCAAAACAGTTTAGGAATAACATTGAGGTATTTTGTTTTACTGAGCTTTATCCTGTTCTTCTCTGTTTGTTTCAAGAAGATGCGTTCAATATCCTGGTTTTTGGTTGGTAAAACAGTCCATACATCTTAAGGAGGAGAAGATGATGGATGTGGAGTGTTCCACCTACAATGCCTTCTTAGGGTTTAACATCTGGCATAATAGATACTGTAAATGGTCTCCATAACTGAGTCACTTGTGAAGGGGATGTATTTATGTCTTGAAAGAGCCACCGGGATGGGAATGTAATGTGATGGAGGGACTATGCAAGTACACAGAGGTCTAATTAAAAAATTGTAAATTTGTTTACGATAGTTTTCCTCTAGGGAAATGCATTTATGAACTAGGATTTTATAATCCTTGAATGCTTTTTTTATGACAGTAAATAGGGTCTTCATATGTTGAAGTGGTAAATCTAAATCTTGGTTATCCTGGCTTGGGTACAACTGAACCTCACCAGTATGCAAAAGAATGGAACAGAAATGGAGCAAATACATTAATCTGTTTATTGTTTTTACTTTACCTTTCCATGTCCATTAAGCACAACATTACTTCAGTGTTTAACTGCAATTAACTGTATCTCCTATAGTAACAGTTCAGTATCTAAGTTAATGCATTTCACATGTGTACTTTTAATGGTCACTAGTGATTGGCGAATTTGCAGCGAAAAATTCGCGAAAGGTTTTTTCGACGCGGGCGAAATTTTTTTTTTGATGGCAGCGAATTTTTTCGGGCAAATTTTCGCTGGGCGTTTCGCGAATTTCGCGTGAATAAATTTAACCATCACTAATGGTCACCAGTATAAACATCTTTAGACACAATACGTAGCATATTTCTCATAATATTGTGCCTTCCCAATAATAAATAAACTCTTTATCAGTGTGACAAATCTTACTCACCCTGGTGGTCTAGTGGTGCGGCGGGGACGCCCGCCACGCCGCTCCTCTTCTGCCGCCATGTCAGTTTCTTAGGGTGCGCGTCTCGTTTCCTTTATTGTTGCGGGCGCACTGGCGTGATAACGCCACCGCGCATGGTGCGAAAATCAAACGCTATAAAAGGCTCTTTTGGACCTTTCCCGTTATAGGTTTATCCTGTGGTGTTTGCACCTCTCGTTATAAGCCCTGGTGGCATCTGAGTAGCTGAGGGCTCCTCCCGAGGCCAAAGGTGGCTGCTACAGGCAGAAGCACGAGCCGAGACCAGGGTGCTTGGCATCGGTTCTTGATTTAGGGTGCCAACCGTGACAATCAGACAGCACTTTAATGAATGCATTCTGCGAGGCAGCAGTTAGGTGAATAAAACCCTGCAATGGGATGGACTGGTCATCTTACTCATTTCATGCAATATTGACCTTTCAAATGCTAAACTATTAAAAAAAGAAGAAGAATCATCATTAGCAGGATTAGATCTCCTGTTTTGTTTTCTCAATGGTTTCGTGAGAACAATGAAAGTTGGGTTACCAACAGCTAGCTTTAATAAGGGATGCCTTTAAAAATGCTGAGTGCATGGTTGCTTTGTAATCTAAGCTTGTAGGGGTCACTTATAAAATTCATTGGAGCCAACTTTTACCCTTAGAAGTGTGACTCATGAAATGTGAGTATCATCATAAACCTGCCAATGTGTTTTTTCATAAGCTTTCCTGTTTTAAGGTGAGTGGTATTATACATGTTTATATAGTTGTTGGTAACCTTGACTTTCTTTTTTTAAAGGAGAACTAAACCCTAAAAATGAATATGGTTAAAATACCATATTTTATTTACTGAACTTATTGCACCAGTCTACAGTTTCAGCTTGTCAATAGCAGAAATGATCCAGGACTTCAAACTTGTCACAGGGGGTCACCATCTTGGAAAGTGTCTCATTGGGCTCTGAGCAGCTGTTGAGAAGCTAAGCTTAGGGGTTGTTGCAAATTCACAGGCAGGTTTGTCTATAATAAAGCTGATGCTACAAGGCTGATTATTCGATTCTGATGCTAGTTGATACACAAAAGAGGCTGGATCACAGAATGCTATAGCACGATAGAGTCCTCTAGTGACCAAAATTCTACAAATTCAAAAAATGTCTCTATATCTACATCCAATACATCATATTAAAATCACAACAAAAAACCCCCACATGGAGCCTAACGCGTTTCATGCTTACCTATCACTTAGAGATTGCCTATGACTCTGATGCTAGTTGCACTGGTTTCTGTGCTGCCATGTAGTAATTATCTGTATTAATTACTAATCAGCCTTATATTGTGACATTTCTATTCTATGTGTACTGTATATTGTGAGTGGGTCCCTAAGCTCAGTAAGTGACAGCAGCACAGAGCATGTGCAGTGAATCAGCAGAAAAGAAGATGGGGAGCTACTGTGGCATCTTTGGAGACACAGATCTTCCCTGCTAAAGGGCTGTGGTTCACTTTGGGCTAGTATCGAAACCCAACACTTAGGGGGTTATTTATCAAAATCTGAAAAGTTCTCACTATTTTCTTAAAATGACTCCGACCAAATTAGCACAAACTTTTCCCACCTATTTATCAATACATTTTTCCGAAAATTTCTTGTGCGGGAATAAAACGGGAAAAAATCTGAATCATATGATCAAATGTGCCACTGAAAACTTTTTCGTTGACGCCCGAAACTTCAGACTTTTTTGGATTTGATGGTCGAAACCACAAAATCATCTGATTATTGAACGAAACCCAGATCAGGATATCAAAGGGACATCTGCAATTGACTTCAACATGAAGCAGATCTGAGTTGGAGTACTTTTTTATTCTGACTTTTAACACCGTCGGAGTTTAATCAATTTTTAAAAATTTTAGGTTTTTTTTCTACAAAATAATTGTTTTTCCACTTTAAAAAACCAACCAAAAAAAATAGGACGAAATAAATAACCCCCTTAATGTAGAACATTTCTAGCCTACTTCTTTAGTTAAGTTTTAATTCTCCTTTAAAGATGAAGGTTGGAATGACATGGGGTTGGCAAGAATGTTCCTGGTGCCATACTGTAAGATAAGCCTGTCCCACAATGTAAGAGCACCTAAAGACTTGTGACCCACCTCGCATTGTGAATAATTCTCAAGCGTGTCTATACATGCTAGAGAACTCTGGAGCTATAGCCACCTTGAAGGTTCAGGGATCCTACAGCAGGTTGTATTAAAAGACACATCATACTATCCTATATAATTATGTGCAAATGTCAGTTTCACACAGCAGTGGCATCCAAGCAAGCACAATTGCTCTCATGTTGATGCCTTGGACACAATTGTGTCCCCCTCCCATAATAAAAATCACATTGGAATTATTGAGGAATTGCTGCATTGTGGGTAAAAAAACATGTCAACTTTATTAAAAAATTGCACTTTGCACACTGATCTTTTGCTTGCGAATGACCCTTCCTTTCACTAAACAATATCAGGAAAATTAAAATTGGGGTTAAAAAAATAATTAAATAATTGTATTTGGGTTTGAGAAATTGTTCCCTTTTTAACAATTTTGTGAACTGGTTAAGGCATCTGCATAATCCCAAAACCAGTAGAGTTCTCAACAGCCCTTAGAAGTAGAGTGGTTAATGCCAATGTATTTTTTTTTTTTACACTATGGATGATCCGTTTTTTCTTGCAGGTTTTTTTTTAGCAATTTTATTTTCTCAGCAAATATTTTCTGCAATTTTGCTAAAAGAATTCACCGATGACAAACTGTGTGAATTACTTAACACAATAAACACTTAGGGGTGAACCCCCTGTTGGAATTGCTACTGTGTGCTGGTACCTCGTTGTTCAGCCCTAAGGTCAGGCCAGGACTAGAATTAGGGGAGCAATCCAATAGGCTGGGAGGCGGGAAAAGTACTTGGGGCTTGCTAGGAGCACCAGAGGACATCTGCAACAGAAGGAGGACCCAGGAGAAACCTGGTTTTAGCACCCAAGCTACATGAAGGCCACCAGAGACTATGAAGGATTCCCTGCTGGAAAGAGGAAAAGACTGCCGAAGATACCAGAGATGATTCTGTATCTGCTGTGTTAAGGTTAGCCAGGAGGTAAGGCCTGTAGTTTCAACTACACAGAGAGATGCCATTCTATTACTTGTCAAACTGCTAGAGGTGATCTGTACCATTGTGGACAGTGTTGTTGCTGCAGAGCTGCCTGTGAATTCCAGTGTGGAGTCACTGTGATCCCAGCCACAGGTAAGCTCCAGGTGGGATACTATTCTAAAGGGTTATATTAGTTATAAATAAATTTACCTGGCCATAGACTGGCACCTCCCTGCTTGCTTTAGTTCCATGGAAAAAGTGTTTCTAGACAGAGGCACTGGTATCACAAGCTGATTCTCTCCATGTGTTAGAAGTCCCAAAACCCAGAACTAGCTCCAAGAAAATAGTCAATACAAGCAAAGGTCAGGACAGGCAGCAGGCTAGACAGGGTCAGGGACAGGCAGGGTCAAGAACAGATAATTAACACTCAGAATCGCACCCAGGAGCTAAGAATTAGACCTTTACAAGAATTAGGCCTTTTGAAAAGGCATAAAATCACCATTAAAGGGACAGGTATGGGGGTACTGCAACCACATGGATGTGTGGCCATACTTCCTGCAGAATAATTCTACTAAAGAACAAGAACACACAAGGGGTTGGAGGGAGCACTATAAAATTAAATAAAATACATCAATCACAATTCCATTTTACATTTTATTTAACCTCTGAGTGTCCCCGTAACTAATTTTTTTGTGTATCTTTTGACTTTTGTCTGACTCTTGAACTACATCATTTGCCACCTACTATGACAATTGCATAACGTGAGGATTAGGCTTTTTTGCCATCTACTCTGAACATTATTTTCAGAACTATTTAATTTTAATTAATATTTACTATTTTTTTTTTTTAAAAACGAGGTGGTGATTAATTTACAAACTCTTATGTGTCGTCATTGTGTCTATATATTTTTTAAATGCCATTCTTAATTCCGAATTTCTCAGACTATAAATAACACAATTAGATAATGGAGTCACCACAGTAAACAGCATAGAAACAACTTTATTTATAGTCAAATAATTTCCACTGGGAGGAGCCACATAAAGACAAATTAAGGACCCAAAAAATATACACACAACTGTCAAGTGAGAGCTGAAAGTGGAAAAAGCTTTCTGTCTCCCTGTTGTGGATGGAATTTTGAGAACGGCGATAAAAATACAAATGTAAGTTCCAACAATAAATACATCTGGAATTACAGCTACAGGAGAAGCAATCAGTACTTGCTCTAATTCTACCGCTGAAGTGTCAGAACAGGAGAGTTGCAAGATAGGAATTAAATCACAGAAGAAATGGTCGATGATGTTGGGTCCACAGAAAATTAAGCTGCCAGTAGTAGAAGACAATGTAATTGCAACTGCAAAGCTAAAAAGCCAACATAAAGCCACAAGCTGATGTTGAAGTTTCTTGTTCATTATGGAAATATATTTAAGTGGGTTACAAATGGCCAGGTACCTGTCAAAGGACATGACTGTAAGGAGAAGGATTTCAAAACCTAATGATGCACCAACAATATGAAACTGTGCAATACAACCAACTATAGACAAGGTTACCTCTCCTCTCAATATCCCACACAGCATTATGGGAACAATACTGGTGGTCAACAGGATATCAGACAGAGAGAGGTGACTGAGGAAGAAGAACATGGGATGATGAAGGCTGGGACTTGTAGACACCAGTGCAATTATCATAAGATTCCCTATTAGTGTTAAACTGTACAGAATAAATATCAACAGGAAGAGTGGAATCTTAAATTTGTGAAATGCACGAAATCCAACAAGAATGAAAGGGCTAGGTATAGCCTGGTTGCTCATATTCATTACCTTATGAAGAAACAAAATAAAAGTTAATATGGTAAACAGTTCAGTAAAACATTTTAAAGAATATTATTTGTTGTTCTTTCTCTGGATTGTTTATCTCCTTTTAAACATCTTCCTTTCTCATTGTACCTCCAGTTTAAAGGGATACTGTCATGGGAAAAAATATTTTTTTCAAAATGCATCCGTTAATAGTACTGCTCCAGCAGAATTCTACACTGAAATCCATTTCTCAAAAGAGCAAACAGGTTTTTTTATATTCAATTTTGAAATCTGACATGGGGCTAGACATATTGTCAATTTCCCAGCTGCCCCAAGTCATGTTTCCGATGACAGGATCCCTTTAAGTATCACACCTGTTTATTTTGTAATTACTATCTTCCATTTTTTTCTGTTGCCATATTTATTGTACCACCTCCTTATGTCCTCATTGCAGAAGCTAGTACACAGTAAATTCTTTACATTTATGTAGAGAGAGAAGCAAGTATTTTACATACAACGTCCTTTACAAATACAGCCCTGCTAAGGCTTTTTGTTAATGCAGTGCAGTGTTGGTATCTAGTGCTCAAAATAAATATTATTGAAATATAAAAAGTCCAAAGAAAAGCTAGTAAAAAATATAGAAGGTCTCAGTTATGAAGAAAGCCTGGCTAAGATCAGAGACAGTTGACATTAGAGAAGAAATACTAGGGATAAAGAATATAATAACAATGTATAAATATATAAGGAGACTTTGCAACTTTATGCTTTATTGACCATTCTTCCTGTAAGGGATTCTGAAGGGGAAGTGATGAGTCTGTAAGAAAAGGAGCAGCAATCATACAACAGGTACATAACAAGGGGTGGCTTCAATTCAGGATCAGGAACAGGGCAAGAAGGTTGAGAAGAAGAGAAGCAAGAGCTAGGAGCAAGCCATTGTGCTCAAACTACAGGAGCCAATGCTCAGTCCAAGAAATAATGTGGAAGCTGGGTGTATAGGGTACAGATGGCTCTGATAGACTGACCAAGAAGGCTGCTAAAAAAGAGGAAAAGCCAGGAGAAAGGTAATTAAAGAATTAACCAGCTGCTCTCCTGGCCTACAGGTTTAAGAGAGCAGACAGAATCCTGGGGGTTCTTGGCTAGAATACCAGCGGAGCCCAACATTATCCCCTGCTCACAAAATGCATTCTAGGCACCCAAATAAACTATTATATTTAAGAAGACCATATTGCCCATTGGAGTCTACAGCACAGGGGAACAGGAACAGTAGCAGAACCAGCTAGTAACAGGGCTGCAGTCAGAGCCATCAAAATCAGGAACAAAGCTGGAGAGTTGTCAGAAACAGGAACAGGAGCTAGAGAGATGGGGTTTATTGCTGTACTCTGGATCTTCTAGCAGGTTTAATTTAGACAAAACATTGGGTAAAACTTGATGGGTGTGTGGTTTTTTTCCATCCTAAATTACTATGTTACTGTGTATTTCTGGAGATTCACATGTTCAAGTTTTCACCACTTTTTTAACACCAGAATTGTAAATTTCCACCCAAAACTTTTTGACACTTGATGAACTATAATAAATAATGTGACAATGAACAGAAGTCAGTGAATAAATCATTAAATACAGCCCGTAATGTGCACTCAAGTGTCTCATGGGTGGTTTATGGTGGCAACTGCCGAGGGTGTATCTTGGTTCGAGGAAATTTTTTAACTTACCTTAAACATATCCCCTTTGTTCAGTTAAAGAAGATTAGAGTTTTTTTTATGTAGATCATAAGGAGGTAAAACCGGAACTAGAAATGACGGGCAGATTCAACTATGGTGTTCTCTTACCATTAATTTATTCATGGTTAGCTTTACTAGTTAAACCTTCTTCAGTCTTGGTCAGATTTCGAGTCAACTTTAGTAATCTAGTCTGCCAGAGTCTGTTGTACCAGGGATGGTTTTATGCCTTGACACAGTCTCAAAGGCAAAAATATAATGATGCAGGGAATATGTAAGAAATACACCAAGGTATAATTAGAGTGTGATATATTTTTGAAAAGTTTACTCTAAACAAGTATTTGTCATGTACATTTGTAAATTAGGACTTTGCAGCCCTTGAAAACCTTTTTCAGTTAACAGGTGCTTTTTATTCTAAAGAGGTCCATGTAAGATCATTATAACTTGGGCAACAGGGAACTTCATCCATAGTTGGCCTCAGTGTTACTAACCCCTGTACAGTTGGGTTCAGAATAATAGCAGTCCAACATCACTAACCTGATCAATTGCTGATATGGTAGAAAGTCTATTTCTAAATGCAAATAATTTACTAGTAGGTGTAGTAGAGTAATAGAAAACCAACAGACCCAACAGTCATGACATGCTGCTGATTCTTTGTCATTGATTCATTAATTGAGACTTGTTCCAAATAAAAGCAGTGTTCAAAATAATAATAATAGCTTGTTCAAAATAATAATGAAAAAAATCACCAGCGATCGGTCTAACTCACCCTGTGTCCTTAACATACTGCTAGAAACACCCTTATGCCAATCTGGAGTTGACCAGCTGCTACAAACGATAAAAGACAATATTTGTACATAAAAAGAAGAAGAAAAATTGAAAGCACACGTTTTGCCTTTAAAAATAATAATTACAAAAAATTAGGTATTAGTACCAGACTTTGGCCATAATATGTAAGCTCACATGCCACGTCAAGGCCTCCCATTATAAGTCCTTTTTCACTATAGCTCCTGAGTTAAGGGTGAGTGCACCATGATCACTACTCAGTTGCACTGTTTGCTGGGGGACTTGATTTTAAATGCACTACAAACTTAGAACGCTAATAGATAGTGTAGGAAGGAAATCATTTAAAGGTGTATGTTGGCTGGCTGGGACTTATACACTCCTTGCTTTCTCACTACAGCTCCTGAGTTAAGGCTAAGTGCACTGTTGGTCTTACTACTGTTTGCTTACTCACTGTTTGCTGGGGGACTTCATTTTAAATGCAATACAAATGTAGAATTCTCATAGGTAGTGTAGGACTCGCGTAAAATGAGGGGCCTTGGCATGGCACGTGAGCGTACATATTTATTTAAAGAAATATCACAAACTAGGAATAGAATAGAATGTGCAGAGTTCCCAATGGATTTGCTTGTATGGAAATAAAAGCTATTATAAGGCTTTTGAGCTTTATTCACTTTTTTAAACAAACTATTAGTCTGACCACAACTGTATTAATTAGAGAATAAGATAATTATATTTTTACTTGTACATATAAAAGGTACATGGGTACGTCTATTACTCAACCACAAGTTTATTTGGCTTAATAATATTCCAAAAAAGCCCATTAAGAGAGTTAGGAGGAATTATACTACAATAGAACAATATGAGGGGGAAGTCTAAGCATTAATCAACAAGTTTGAAGAAAATATGTACCCACCGTTGAAGTGCAGGGAATGGCAAGAGAACAGTGTTTGGTATCTGTGAATAAACAGAAGCAAACACTTGGCAAATTTGGTAACAAAGTGGTATTTTCCACTAGGCATAAGCCCTACTATGTCCAATTAAAACATGATATGCAAAAACAATTAGGAATGCTCCTGTTGGACCCCCTACTGCAAAAACATGTAGAAAAAAATGATGATTAGGTACAGAAAGAATAAGAAAGAAAGAAAGAATAATAATTTAGAAGATATTGCGGCAAATTACAAAAAAGCACCATGAAGCAAACAATGTAGGCTGTAGAATTCCAACAAAAGGGTAACTTTATGGGGATTATTTATCAAAGTCCGAATTTATCTCAATATTGTCTGCTACAAACTCCAATCAAATTCACTTGGGTTTTTTACACTTATTTATTATTATATTATGAAAATTTGCTTTGCAGGAAAAAAAATCTGATTTTCACTAATTTTTTTGGACTTTTTCATCCGATTTTCACGATTTTTTCGTAATTTTCACCCAAAAACTCCAAAAACTTAAGGATATTGCCCAAAACCTAGCGGACATCAAAAAATCATTGGGACTTCACCCATTGACTTATATGAAACCTCGACAGGTCTGAGATGCTGGATTTTCAGATTCTGACTTTTCCATCCTCGGGGTTTAATAAATTCCAAAAAATTCTTGATTTTTTTAAAAGTCCGATTTTATTTTAAAAAAATCACAAATTTTTCATGATTTTTGCATTCGGAGTTTAGTAAATAACCCCCTATATGTGACAAGGTCAGGCCTAAATGGGTAGGCAAAAATGGGAAAGAAAGGAAAAGTGCAAGAAGAAAAAAGATGCAGGAATGCCTATTGAAACTAAATTTTTACATATGTATATATGTTAACAGGTGAATTGTTGTAACTAGACAACATTTTGGAGTTGGCAAACTATTACTCAAAGCCCCAGTGTAACGTACTAGTTAGGCCAGAACCTGGAGTTTGGTTGCTGGTATCAGTCTGACTCTTCCGTAAAGTAGGAGAGCCCAACTAGTCCTGGTTTTCACCGGCGTCCTTTTGGGGCCCCGGAACTTTCTGCTAGCGGGGATCCTACCAACTTCAGAGGTCAGAAGTTCCAAAACAAGGTACAGTCAAGAGTCAAATGAAGAGGAGTCACGAACAAGCAGAGGTCAGGACAGGCAGTGAGATTCATAGTAACATAGTACGTTAGGTTGAAAAAAGACACATCCATTAAGTTCAACCTTTGAACTCTATTTTAACCTGCCTAACTGCGAGTTTATCCAAAGGAAGGCAAACCTCATCTGAAGCCTCTCCAATTTGCCTCAGAGGGGGATAAAATTCCTTCCTGACTCCACAATGGCAATGGGACCAGTCCCTGGATCAACTTGTACTATGAGCTATCTCCCATATCCCTGTATTCCCTCACTTGCTAAACACCATCCAACCCCTTCTTATACCTATCTAATGTATCAGCCTGTACCACTGATTCAGGGAGACCATTCCACATCTTCACAGCTCTCACTGTAACAAACCCCTTCCCAATATTTAGGCGGAACCTCTTTTCTTCTAATCGGAATGGGTGACCTTGTGTCAGCTGGAAAGACCTACTGGTAAATAAAGCATTAGAGAGATTATTATATGATCCCCTTATATATTTATACATAGTTATCATATCTCCCCTTAAGCGCCTCTTCTCCAGCGTAAACAACCCCAATTTGGCCAGTCTTTCCTCATAGCTAAGATTTTCAATACCTTTTACCAGCTTAGTTGCCCTTCTCTGTACCCTCTCTAATACAATAATGTCCTGTTTGAGTGATGGAGACCAAAACTGTACGGCATATTCTAGATGGGGCCTTACCAGTGCTCTATATAGTGGAAGAATGACCCCCTCCTCCCGTGAATCTATGCACCTTTTAATACAGCTCAAGAGCTTATTTGCTGTATTAAAAGGGGCATAGATTCATAGTCAAAGTGCAGGCTAAAATTCAAAAACCAGAATCAGAAACACACAAAAGGCTTGAGCAGGATCTAACAGGACCAGAAGCCAGCTTGGGCAGGGAATGACTGGCTGCACAGGTTTAAATAGGGAGATTTGGAGCCAAAAAGCAGGAAACAGGAAGTAACTGCAAAATAAAGCATAGCCCAAAACAAAGATGGCACCCGTGGCTTCAAAACCTGCAATCACACATGCCATGACGTCATTGTGCACACAAAACCGAACTTTGCACATGCATGCTTGTGCCGAACAGAACACACCCACCGTCCGCAGTGCATAGAGGTAAGCGAGAGCACTGGTCCGGCGGGTGCCTTACACCCAGTTAATTAATTAAACTTAAAGGGCCCAATATAATTGAACCCAATGAATGGCTTTGAATTCCATGGGGAAAGCATGGTGCTCAAGTTGACCTTCATGTAGACCTCAATGATACTAAACCCTGAAATAGAAGTCACTGTTCTGATTATCTGTTACTTAGGCAATGGCAGCTTTAGCTGTAAATATCCAACCTTTCACCAATATGCTTAAACTGAGGTCCAACTATTGGATCCATCAAGCACAAACTTACCTGATGAATATCTACCCAATGTTTGGCCAGATATCAAGCACAAGGGCCCATTGGCTGGCACTATACACAGGCCAATAAGCTGCCAACTCTGTCCAGAAGAAACAAGTGGTCAAGTGACTGGAGGCTGATATAAGCCCATTATGCATAAAATGAATGTGCTTGCTGACAGTTACAAGAGGCAGGAAAAGGAGATGACATATACTATATGAGTAATGGTGCACTTGGTGATTTATAGCATTTTATAGCACCATTGGGAGGGGACAAAGAACTCAAAATCATACCCATTTAAAATGAATGGAAATTGCTGCCAAGTGTCCAGTACAGTTAAAGCAAAATGTAACACTGTGCGTTTCGAGCTATACATACTTGTCACTTGTAGGACTGGGCCCTTGGTGGTGATTTCCATGTAGTTTTAATTGGGTAATGCTTGGACAGCAAAACATGCAAATTGCCTTGTCTGCTATCACCATAAAACATAGTGCTTTCAGATGGATTTGTAGTGGCTTTAGTTACTTTTTACATTTCCATGTCCATTAAGCACAATATTACTCCAATTACCTTTAATGGTCACCAGTATAAACATCTTTAGACACAATATGTAGCATATTTCTCATAATATTGTGCCTTCCCAATAATAAATAAACTCTTTATCAGACAGCACTTTAATGAATGCATTCTGCGAGGCAGCAGTTATGTGAATAAAACCCTGTAATGGGATGGACTGGTCATCTTACTCATTTCATGCAATATTGACCTTATAAATGCATTAAAAAATACAAAAAAAAAAGAAGAATAAGAATCGGCATTGGCAGGATTAGGCCTCTGCTTTGCATTCTCAATAGTTTAAGTAAGGTTACCAACAGCTATTTTTAATAAGGGATGCCTTTAAAAATGCTGAGTGCATGGTTGCTTTGTAATCTAAGCTTGTAGGGGTCGCTTATAAAATTCATTGGAGCCAACCTTTTACCCTTAGATAGTGTTACTCATTAAATGTGTGGAATCTTCTCTTGCTCAGTAGGCTCTGAGCAGCTGTTGAGAAGCTAAGCTTATGGGTTGTTGCAAATTTACAAGCAGGTTTGTCTGTAATATACAGTAAGCTGATGCTACAGGGCTGATTATTAGATGCTGATGTTAGTTGCACTGATTTCTGTGCTGCCATGTAGTAATTATCTGTATTAATTACTAATCAGCCTTATATTGTGACATTTCTATTCTATGTGTACTGTATATTGTGAGTGGGTCCCTAAGCTCAGTAAGTGACAGCAGCACAGAGCATGTGCAGTGAATCAGCAGAAAAGAAGATGGGGAGCTACTGGGGCATCTTTGGAGACACAGATCTTTACTGCTAAAGGGCTGTGGTTCACTTTGGGCTGGTATAGAAACCCAACAATTATTTAGTTATTTAGTTATTTATCAAAATCCGAAAAGTTTTCACTAATTTTGGAAAACCACTCCGACCAAATCCGCACTGACTTTTCCCACCTATTTATCAATAAATTTTTCTTGTGCGGGGAAAAAAGCGCGGAAAAATCCGAATCGTACGACTTTATCAAATGTGCCACTGAAAACTGTGACTTTTTTGGATTTGACGTCGGCAACCTCAGACTTTTTTGGATTTGATGTTCGAAACCACAAAATCATCGGATTATTGAACGAAATCCAGCGCAGATCAGGATATCAATGGGACATCTGCCATTGACTTTAACATGAAGCAGGTGTGAGTTGGAGTACTTTTTTATTCTTTCTTTTAACACCATAGGAGTTTAATAAATCTTTAAAAATTGTAGGGTTTTTTTCTACAAAATTACTGTTTTTCCCCTTTAAAAAACCAACCAAAAAAAATAGGACAAAATAAATAACCCCCTTAATGTACAACATTTCTAGCCTACTTCTTTAGTTAAGTTTTAGGTCTCCTTTAAAGATGTAGGTTGGAATGACATGGGGTTGGCAAGAATGTTCCTGGTGCCATACTGTAAGATAAGCCTGTCCTACAATGTAAGAGCACCTGAAGATGTGACCCACCTCGCATTGTGAATAATGCTCAAGCATGTCTATACATGCTAGAGAACTCTGGAGCTACAGCAGGTTGTATTAAAAGACACATCATACTATCCTAAATAATTATGTGCAAATGTCAGTTTCACACAGCAGTGGCATCCAAGCAAGAACAATTGCTCTCATGTTGATGCCTTGGACACAATTGTGTCCCCCTTCCATAAAATAATCACACTGGAATTATTGCGGAATTGCTGCATTGTGGGTAAAAAAACATGTCAACTTGCTTTGAAAATTGCACTTTGCACACTGCTCTTTTGCTTGCGAATGACCCTTCCTTTCATTAAACAATATCAGGAAAATTAAAACTGGGGTTAAAAAAATAATTAAAATTTTATTTGGTTTTAAGAAATGGTTCCCTTTTGAGCAATTTTGTGAACTGGTTAAGGCATCTGCATAATCCCAAAACCAGTAGAGTTCTCAACAGCCCTTAGAAGTAGAGTGGTTAATGCCAATGTATTTTTTTTACACTATGGATGATCCTTGTTTGACACCTGCCATGAAATATGTTCCAGTCTTCTCTCTGGACACCCAAAGAGACAGGAGATGGGGAGTCAGATTTATCAGTTTTCAAAACATATCCGCATAAAAAAGAAACCACAAAACTCATGCACCTTTTTTTCTGTGCAACTGTGACTTTCTTATTCTCAAGCATTAGCCTACGAGTATTTACAAAAATATGACTAGTCATAGGTGCGTTTTTGTCACAGAAAAGGGTTGCATGAAAATGAAAATCACACACAAAATAAATAAAGAAAAGTTGCATGAAAAGTTGATTTCTATTTTTATTTCTATTGAAATATAAAATCTCGGAAAATGTAAAATCAAGAAAATAAATGATGCATTATATATAATCCAAACATACATACAAAAACAGTGTAAAATTAAGGGATGTCAAATTGAAGTTTCTCTTTAAATTATAACTATTCAAAAAAAAATTTCAAAAAATATCCTCATGCTTGTGTTTTTTACCATGTTTTTATCATTTTCTTTTTAATAATAAAGTAATACATTGTACTTGATAGTGTGATTAAGCTGCATGAATCCATATTGGTAGCAATACAATCCTAATGGGTTTATTTCATGTTTAAATAATTTTTAGCAGACTAACAGTATGAAGATCCCAACCCTTCCTTTTTTTAATGTGGACTTTCTTCTCAGTACAAATGCATTAAAGTCAATAGCCATTGTTTTTTCCATCCCAAATGCACTGAAGTGAATAGGCATTTTTTCTTGTGGGTTTTTTCCAGCAATTTTTTTTTTCTCAGCAAATATTTTCTGCAATTTTGCTAAAAAATTCACCAATGACAAACTGTGTGAATTGCTTGACACAATAAACACTTAGGGGTGAACTCCCTGTTGGAATTGCTACTGTGTGCTGGTACCTCGTTGTTCAGCCCTAAGGTCAGGCCAGGACTTCAAGTAGGGGAGCAATCCAATTGGCTGGGAGGCGGGAAAAGTGCTTGGGGCTTGCTAGGAGCACCAACAGAAGGAGGAACCAGAAGAAACCTGGTTTTAGCACCCAAGCTACATGAAGGCCACCAGAGACTATGAAGGATTCCCTGCTGCAACTCTCAGTGGGAAAGAAGAAAAGCCTGCTGAAGATACCAGAGATGATTCTGTATCTGCTGTGTTAAGGTTAGCCAGGAGGTAAGGCCTGTAGTTTAAACTACACAGAGAGATGCCATTCTATTACTTGTCAAACTGCTAGAGGTGATCTGTACCATTGTGGACAGTGTTGTTGCTGCAGAGCTGCCTGTCGATTCCAGTGTGGAGTCACTGTGATCCCAGCTTTCCAGTCTCTCTGAAATCTCTGCAGAGGGTTTCCAGGATTGCCCATCAGCCACAGGTAAGCTCCAGGTGGGATCCTATTCTAAACGGTTATATTAGTTATAATGTTATGATAATAAAATTGACCTGACCATAGACTGGCACCTCCCTGCTTGCTTTAGTTCCATGGGAAAAGTGTTTCCAGACCAAGGCACTGCTATCACAAGCTGATTCTCTCCATGTGTTAGTGTAACGAACGGAGTCCCAAAACCCAGAACTAGCTCCAAGGTCCCTGTCGCAGCTCACAGTTCCTCCTATAACAACCACCTTCAGGAGGAGCCCTCTACTACTCGGGTGCCGCCAGGTTTTAGCGTGAGAGAACCAGGGAGAAATTTCTAGGCAGACAAGGGAATCAAACGTAGTAACTAGAACGGAGAACAAGAAGCGTGGTCGGAAAACAGGCCGGGTCAATACCAATCAGGAGCAGCGGTACAGCGAATACTCGAGGTCACAGGCCGAGTTCAAACAAACCCATTTCGCGGTAGAAAGCAGGATCCAAGAGAATAGTCAATACAAGCAAAGGTCAGGACAGGCAGCAGGCTAGACAGGGTCAGGGACAGGCAGGGTCAAGAACAGATTAGTAACACTCAGAATCGCACCCAGGAGCTAAGAATTAGACCTGTACATTGGGCAATGCAAAATGGTACAAGGCAACTTTAAATTTTCAAAGCTCGCGCCAACTAAAGCATTGGTTTCACAGGCTTAATCTTCGATCACCCAGACCAACACCCATTTTGAAAGGCATAAAATCACCATTAAAGGGACAGGTATGGGGGTACTGCAATCACATGGATGTGTGGCCAAACTTCCTGCAGAATAACTCTACTAAAGAACAAGAACACACAGGGGGTTGTTGGTGGAGGGAGCACTATAAAATTAAATAAAATACATCAATCACAATTCCATTTTACTTCCATTTTACATTTTATTTAACCTCTGAGTGTCCCCATAACTAATTTTTTTGTGTATCTTTTGACTTTTGTCTGATTCTTGAACTACATCATTTGCCACCTACTATGACAATTGCATAACGTGAGGATTAGGCTTTTTTTGCCATCTACCCTGAACATTATTTTCAGAACTATTTAATTTTAATTAATATTTACTATTTTTTTTTTTTAAAAAAAATGAGGTGGTGATTAATTTACAAACTCGTATGTGTTGTCATTGTGTCTATATATTTTTTAAATGCCATTCTTAATTCCGAATTTCTCAGACTATAAATAACACAATTAGATAATGGAGTCACCACAGTAAACAGCATAGAAACAACTTTATTTATAGTCAAATAATTTCCACTGGGAGGAGCCACATAAAGACAAATTAAGGACCCAAAAAATATACACACAACTGTCAAGTGAGAGCTGAAAGTGGAAAAAGCTTTCTGTCTCCCTGTTGTGGATGGAATTTTGAGAACGGCGATAAAAATACAAATGTAAGTTCCAACAATAAACACATCTGGAATTACAGCTACAGGAGAAGCAATCAGTACTTGCTCTAATTCTACCGCTGACGTGTCAGAACAGGAAAGTTGCAAAATAGGAAAAAAATCACAGAAGAAATGGTCGATGATGTTGGGTCCACAGAAAATTAAGCTGCCAGTAGTAGAAGACAATGTAATTGCAACTGCAAAGCTAAAAAGCCAACATAAAGCCACAAGCTGATGTTCAAGTTTCTTGTTCATTATGGACATATATTTAAGTGGGTTACAAATGGCCAGGGACCTATCAAAGGACATGACTGTAAGGAGAAGGATTTCTAAAGCTAAAGATGCACAAAAAAAATTAAACTGTGCAAAACAACCAACTATAGACAAGGTTACCTCTCCTCTTAATATCCCACACAGCATTATGGGAACAATACTGGTGGTCAACAGGATATCAGACAGAGAGAGGTGACTGAGGAAGAAGAACATGGGATGATGAAGAGTGGGACTTGAAGACACCAGTGCAACTATCATAAGATTCCCTATTAGTGTTAAACTGTACAGAATAAATATCAACAGGAAGAGTGGAATCTTAAATTTGTGAAATGCACGAAATCCAACAAGAATGAATGGGCTAGGTATAGCCTGGTTGCTCATATTCATTACCTTATGAAGAAACAAAATAAAAGTTAATATGGTAAACAGTTCAGTAAAACATTTTAAAGAATATTATTTGTTGTTCTTTCTCTGGATTGTTTATCTCCTTTTAAACATCTTCCTTTCTCATTGTACCTCCAGTTTAAAGGGATACTGTCATGGGAAAAAATAATTTTTTTCAAAATGCATCAGTTAATAGTGCTGCTCCAGCAGAATTCTGCACTGAAATCCATTTCTCAAAAGAGCAAACAGATTTTTTTATATTCAATTTTGAAATCTGACATGGGGCTAGACATATTGTCAATTTTCCAGCTGCCCCAAGTCATGTTTTCCGATGGCAGGATCCCTTTAAGTATCCCATCTGTTTATTTTGTAATTACTATCTTCCATTTATATCTGTTCCCACATTTATTGTACCACCTCCTTATGTCCTCATTGCAGAAGCTAGGACACAGTAAATTCTTTACATTTATGTAGAGAGAGATGCAAGTATGTTACATACAACGTCATTTACAAATACAGCACTGCTAAGGCTTTTTGTTAATGCAGTGAAGTGTTGGTATCTAGTGCTCAAAATAAATATTATTGAAATGTAAGTCCAAAGAAAAGCTGGTAAAAAATATAGAAGGTCTCAGTTATGAAGAAAGCCTGGCTAAGATCAGAGACTGTTGACATCAGAGAAGAAATACTAGGGATAAAGAATATAATAGCAATGTATAAATATATAAGGAGACTTTGCAACTTTATGCTTTATTGACCATTCTTCCTGTAAGGGATTCTGAAGGGGAAGTGATGAGTCTGTAAGACAAGGAGCATCAATCATACAACAGGAACATAACAAGGGGTGGCTTAAATTCAGGAGCAGGGCAAGAAGGTTGAGAAGAAGAGAAGCAAGAGCTAGGAGCAAGCCATGGTGCTCAAACTACAGAAGCCAATGCTCAGTCCAAGAAAAAATGTGGAGGCTGGTTGTATAGGGTACAGATGGCTCTGATAGACTGACCAAGAAGGCTGCTTAAATAGAGGAAAAGCCAGGAGAAAGGTAATTAAAGAATTAACCAGCTGCTCTCCTGGCCTACAGGTTTAGGAGAGCAGACAGAATCCTGGGGGTTCTTGGCTAGAATACCAGCGGAGCCCAACATTATCCCCTGCTCACAAAATGCATTCTAGGCACCCAAATAAATAATTATATTTAAGAAGACCATATTGCCCATTGGAGTCTACAGCACAGGGGAACAGGAACAGTAGCAGAACCAGCTACTAACAGGGCTGCAGTCAGAGCCATCCAAATCAGGAACAAAGCTGCCAGGAACAGGAACAGGAGCTAGAGAGATGGGGTTTTATTGCTGTACCCTGGATCTTCTAGCAGGTTTAATTTAGACAAAACATTGGGTAAAACTTGATGGGTGAGTGGTTTTTTCCATCCTAAATTACTGTGTATTTCTGAAGATTCACATGTTCAAGTTTTCACCACTTTTTTAACACCAGAATTGTAAATTCACAAAGAAGTTACTGAAAATACTTTCCCATCTATTTCCACCCAAAACTTTTTGACACTTGATAAACTATAATAAAAAGTGTGACAATGAACAGAAGTCAGTGAATAAATGATTAAATATAACCCGTAATGTGCACTCAAGTGTCTCATGGGTGGTTTATCGTGGCAACAGCCGAGGGTGTATCTTAATTTGAGGAAATTTGCTCGGCAGCATCTTACTTCCAAGCACTGTTTTTAACTTACCTTAAATGACATTTTCCCTTTGTTCAGTAGATCATAAGGAGGTAAAACTGGAACTAGAAATGACGGGCAGATTCAACTACAGTGTTCTCTCGCCATTTATTTATTCATGGTTAGGTTTGCTAGTTAAACCTTACTCAGTCTTGGTCAGATTTCAAGTCAGCTTTAGCATTCTAGTCTGTTGTACCAGGGATGGTTTTATGCCTTGACACAGTCTCAGAGGCAAAACTATAATGATGCAGGGAACATGTAAGAAATACACCAAGGTATAATTAGAGTGTGATGTATTTTTGAAAAGTTTACTCAAAACAAGTAATTGTCATGTTCATTTGTAAATTAGGACTTTGCAGCCCTCGAAAACCTTTTTCAGTTAACAGGTGCTTTTTATTCTAAAGAGGTCCATGTAAGTCAAGATCATTATAACTTGGGCAACACAGAACTTCATCCATAGTTGCCAAATTTGGTAACAGAGTCGCATTTTCCACTAGGCATAAGACCTACTGTGTCCAATTAAAACATGATTTGCAAAAACAATGAAGAATGCTCCTGTTGGACCCCCTACTGCAAAGACGTATAAAAAATGATGATTAGCTACAGAAAGAATAATCATTTAGAAGAGATTGCGGCAAATAACAGAAAAAACATGTCTCTACAGTTTATGGTTGTGATCCGAGTAAGATAAAAATGATAAGTCTCAAATGTGTTGACAAATATATCATACAAGGAATGGAAACACTCAACAAGAAAGAGATTGATCAATGTAACACTTTAGTTGCAAAAGGTCTGAAAACAGAAGTCCAAACTGTCCAAATGAATGGCACAAAGTGATCAAATTACTATTCCAAAACACATTTTTTATGATGCATGTTTTTCAGGAATAGATCCAGGTCAATCCCAATGTTTTTGTTCCACGGTAGGGTTTTAAAAAAACATCAAATTTGAAAATTGATAAGTTGACTTCCATGTACTGATGCTGAAAAAGCCTCAACTATGAGGGGGTTATTTTTCAAAATCCAAAATGTTCTGATTTTTTAAAGAAAAAAATTTCGACCAAATTAGAATCCACGCTTTGACCTTATTTATTATTAAAGACTCGATAAAATCGGAACCATTTCCTGATGCTCAATTTTTACGGCTTTTTCCTGAAAAGCCTGATTTTTCTGACTTTTGCCCAATCGATTTCGATAAAGACTCAATAAAATCAAACGAAACCCCAAACCATTTCCTGATTGCTCAATTTTTACGGCTTTTTCCTGAAAATCCTGAATTTTTCTGATTTTTGCCCGAAAAAGTCAGATTTTTGAGCTAATTTCATGGAAGACCACAGAATCTCCAAAATAGGATAGGGACCTCTACCATCGACTTATACACAACCTCAGAAGGTCTGAGATGGTGGATTTTCTGATTTGGGTTATTTGCAGCATCAGGATTTAATAAATATCTCTCGAAAAATTTGAGTTTAAAATAAAAAAACTGAAAAATTCAAATTTTGCCCCAAATAGCCTGACCAGAGTAAATAACTCCCTTAATGGAGTGTGCAGCTTCAAGAATGTATTATAGTTTTTGAATACCTGACCCTTTTTTAAAGCATGTATGTATATATTTTAATCCTAATCTAATGGTGATGCCTTTAGGGGCCCCTTTAAAGGAATATGTATTTACTAGAAAGAAAGAAATATTACAGTATTTACGTACTACAGTATTTTTGGAAGACATGTTACTAATGATTAAAGGGGCTACTTACTAATAAGGTCAAATCATATATTCTAGTTTGGTCAGACTTTTTTTTATTTAAAAATTTAGAAAATTTCGGATTTTGATAAATAACTCGTTAAGTATCCTAAGGATTGTATTGAAATTATGTTCAGTGCTTTAGATAACTTTGTCTTTTCTATATATTAATGTCTATATATAAATGTCTTTAACAGAAAAAATATTTGCAATGCAAAAAGTTATGCAAACGCAAACAATTACGCAAACAATTTTTCTTATGCACAAATTTAATATAGGTTTTGCGAACCTGAAAACTGTTTAGCGACAGTGGAAGAAGCTTTGCGAATTTTATTTTTTGTACCAGTGCGCAGCGAATGTTATAAAAGTTCTTAATGAAAAAGTTTTGTTTGCTCCAAAAGATTATGATTTCTTAAAATTAAAATTGTATTATTATTTGTGCAAATTGTTTTTATCTTTGCAACTTTTTTTACGTTCCCCCAAAAGTATTTTCTTGATAAAAGGTTTATAAAGATAAATCAGAATTAATGGTATATTTTGACAAACTCTGGTTATTACAATTATAAGAAGGTATATATATATATATAGTGAATAAAGTACCCCCTCTTGTAAAATATAAGGATATTATAAATTACCGAGGAGTTTACAGGTCATGGATCTCTGAGGTAACTACTAATATCCTCATATTTTGCAACTTTATTATAATACACAAGTTTCAGTGAGTCATGTGACAGAAATGACATCAGAACTCACTAAGCTTAACCACTTGAGTCCCTAACCTGTCGGCAATGTCACCGCAGGGTGCTAACCCTTTACTAAACTCCTCGTTGGAGCCTTAGCTGCTCACTAACTTCCCTGAACTTATCTGTCACTCCTATAGTGACCTATTACAGTTTCTGACCTGACAGTTGCTTCACCTATACTGAGGCCTACCTCCACCTCAGGCCCTAGCAGCAACACCCCACTTCCAATGGGTGCACTGGATAGAGAGGGAACACATGGCAATATCCCTTTTGATAACCTCTAGAGAACTACTCACCCTCCCATATGGGAAAAAGGACCCAGTCTAGCGTGCTAAGGACCCTGCCTTGCTGGCTAACACATTCACTAAGGCATAGGAAAACCTCTACCCTTTTACAAAGTGACAGCTACTGGCCAGTCACTGAACTGCCAGCACAAAACTATCACATAGGAAAAAGGAAACCAAAGAACCTAAAGGTTAGCAAAACCCTCCTACAAAATGAAATTGCTTCTTGGTTCTAGAGCACAGGAATGTTGTAGATATCTTCTGTTCTTCAACCTTCAGGAGTGTATACATAGCATGTGGCTGAATGAGATGCAAGTCATTTTCACATTAATTTTTGAACAATTGTAACAATCACAGTTCAAAAAGACGGTAATGCTGACACCCAGAGGTGACAAGAAGAATTTTACTTGCTGCTTGTTCTAAGATAAGGACTCTCCCCAGTCAAGTACTGGGAGTGGTACAAGAGTGGTGAGGGACAATATTGCCCCTTCAGGTGCCCAAAGCTGTGGCAGATACCAAATTCTATTCTGCTTCCTGTTGACAAGACACAGAAAAGGATCCTAACCCAAGATTTTTAACCCCTTCCTTACCATGCCTTAGCACCTTCACCTTCCTGACATTAACTCCTTCCTTAACTTGCCATCCCCAGTAAAGAATCCAATCCTCAACTCTAGCATTCAGTGAGCGTTATTACTTTTATTAGATTATGGCTGCTTTAAGTAATTATGACAAAGTTTTATAATATGTGAAAGATCTTTGTCCTCAAGAAGATATCTTTTTTAGCCCTAGTTACAATCGGTACTGCAGAGAATATATTGCAAAATGATCTTAATTCCTTAAATGTAAATGAGAATGAAAGCTTACAGCGCATTCTTCAATAGAATGAAAGTCCTCATTATAATGTCTTTAAACGCCATGTCATTTAGGCTCATCATTCAGCCTCCTATGTCGCATTGTATATCACATTTAGATTGGGGTATTTAGAAGAGCTGCATGAGGACTTTATCATTTTGGTGCTTTTTTTTTGATGGTGTTTGGCTGCATGTACTCATTCTTGTGTTCTTGGTGACACTTCATCTTTTTGTGTATGTCATGTTGCCTGACTCTTGACATTATTTGCCACCTGCAATGACTATTCCCTCATATATGGACTTGACTTTTTTCCACCTGTTCTGATCTTTGGCTTTGCTCTCCTGTGCTTACAAACTTCTTTCTGGACATCCCTGGAGGAGAGGATCAGCATAGGTTCTACAGTAGAAAACCAAGGGCCATGAAACAGCAGCGCAGAGAAGAAGTTTTGTAGATTTCCTGTCTTTTTACTAAGATATCAGAAGTCTTCTGGGTAACTTGCCTACTACTGTGCCCTATTTCTAATTGTTCCCTTGCAAGTAGTGATGGGCGAATTTGGGGCATTTCGCCGGAAAAAAAAATTTGCATAACGATTAAAAACTCACAAAAGGGCGCCGGCATCTCGTTTTTGACACCGGCGTCTGTTTTTGGAATTCGTGCCTGGCGAATAAATTCGCCCATCACTACTTGCAAGCTGTGCTCCATCAATTCATTTATAATAACCAGATCAATGTTGAGAAACCTTTTCACATTCAAAAAAAATACTTACATATTTTTTAAATGCCAACCTTAGTTCTGAGTTCCTCAGGCTATAAATGATACAGTTTGACAATGGCGTCACCACAGTATACAGCACAGATATAACCTTATTAATACTCAAATAATTTCCGCTGGGAGGAGCCACATAAAGACCAATTAAGGACCCAAAAAATATACTCACAACCGACAAATGAGAGCTGAAAGTGGAAAAAGCTTTCTGTCTCCCTGTGGTGGAGGGAATTCTGAGGACAGTGATAAAGATACGAATGTAGGTTCCAACGATGAATACAACTGGAATTACCGAAGTCGGTGCCGCAATCAGTATTTGCTCCAGTTCCACCACTGAAGTGTCAGAGCAAGAAAGTTGCAAGATAGGAAAAAAATCACAGAAGAAATGGTCGATGACATTGGGACCACAGAAAATTAATCTGCTTATAGATAAAGCCCCTGCAGTTGAAATTGAAAAGCTTAAAAACCAACAAAAAACAACAAGCTGAAGGCGAAGTTTCTTGTTCATTATGGACATATATCGAAGTGGGTTACAAATGGCCAGGTACCTATCAAAGGACATGACTGTAAGGAGAAAACTTTCTAAAGCTAATGATGCACCAAAAATATGAAACTGTGCAATACAATCAACTATAGACAAGGTTACCTCTCCTCTCAATATCCCACACAGCATTATGGGAACAATATTTGTGGTCAACAGGATATCAGACAGAGAGAGGTGACTGAGGAAGAAGAACATGGGATGATGAAGGCTGGGACTTGAAGACACCAGTGCAACAATCAGAACATTTCCTATCAGTGTTAAAATGTACAGGATAAATATCAACAGAAAGAGAGGAGCCTTCAATTTGTAATATACATGAAGTCCCAAAAGAATTACAGGCCTGGGTGTGGTCTGATTTCTTATATTCATTACCTGATGAAGAAAAGAGATGAAGAGTTAATCTGATAAACAGCTTCTTTTCCGTATTCCACCCCTTTATTTCATTTCTACTTTTACATTTCATCGTATCACCTCCTGAAGTTCTTCTTATGTTCTAACTGTAGATATCAGGGCACAGCTCATTCTATGGACCCGTTGCCATTCTGTGAACCTTTCATTGAATTACCCCTTTATTCTGATATAAGATATATTTAGACATGAAGGGCAAAACCATTTAATGAGATTAGAGAATTATAGTGCTCTATATTTAATAATATAATTTAATAATATTTTTAGTGTTCTTATAGGCTATATAATTTCCTGTCCCCCCTCCATACTATATATATTTTTTCATACTAATTTCCATCCAAAACTCTTTTGACACATAATAAATTACTAAAAGAAAAGTATTCGGGTATTCAACTTACCATGAATTATTGAAGCTAGTTTGAATAGAAAAGGGAATGAATGTACAGTGTGCTCATAAGGTGAATCTGGAACAGGATTGTGGTGTATCTGGAACAATTGTGATAAGTGCCCATTAATGCAATTAAACTCAATACTCAAACAGAATGCTCGGGACCTGGGAGTTTTCCGGATAACAGAAAGTAATTTGGATTTTTATACATTAACGGGCAGATTTATTAAGGATTGAAGTGAAAATTCGAATTTTCCTGATTTTTTATGGCCAAAACAGTCAACTTCAACTAGGGAATTGTTAAAATTTGATTTGAGTTTTTTTAAAAATTCTAATAAAATTTTTGAAATTTATCATGCACTGGCCGTTTAAGAATTAAAATTGACTATTCGCCACCTTAAACCTGCCAAAATAGTTTTAGCCTATGGGGGATGTCCTGAGATCAATTTGGAGTTGTTTGCAGCCTTCCTGAAATTCAAGTTTTTTTTTGGAGAAAATTCGATTGGAGTTTGCGGGTCGATCCCATTCACACTAGTTTGAAAAATTTAAATTTTTTAATAAATTGCAGTTGGTCAAATTTCAAGTTCATGGGAGTTCGTGGGAGTTTTAAATAACTCCCATGAACTCAAATTTGACCCTTGATAAATCTGCCCCTTAGTCTACTAGAAAATCATGTCAACATTAAATAAACCCAATAGGCTGGTTTTGCTTCCAATAAGGATTAATTATATCTAAGTTGGGATCAAGTACAAGCTACTGTTTTATTATTACAGAGAAAAAAGAAATAATTTTTTAACAGTTGGATAAAATAGAGTCTATGGGTGATGGTATTTCCGTAATTACAGTGCTACGCAATATGTTGGCGCTATATAAATACATGTTAATAATAATAATAATAATAATAATAATTAGGAGCTTTCTGGATAACAAGTTTCCGGATAACAGAGCACATACCTGGAAAAGGGGTACATCATGCACACATACCCTACAGTAAAAAGAATTGTGCTTAAGTTTCAACAGTAAGGGGCAGATTTACTAAGGGTCGAATTCCGAAGTTAAAAAAACTTCGAAATTCGACCCTCGAATTGAAAGCGTCACAGAAAATGTGCTGTACTCCTCAGATTTGATCTCAAAATAGAAAACTTTTTTGGCTTACCTTTAAATTAATTATTCCTTTTCTAAATTCAGTCCAAGTAGACGAGTTACAGATTTTAGATTTTTGCTAGGAAAAGAAAATGGAAAACTTCAGGAGGTGATTGTGCTACTGCGCCTTCTCATAATGGTCGGGACACCAGGTATTTCATCTGCAGAGCAGGTCATACTTTGAGAGAGAGTGATATGTGAATCTTTTATATCCTAAACCAGCCCTAGAGGAAGAAATATAATGATGCAGGGAATATGGGAGAAATACACAAAGGTATAGTTAAAGTATAATATGTGTGCGACATTGTTCCACTATAAATAGTGTTTATAATATTAATTTGTTGTATAACATGCACAATGTCATACTCATGAAATTTACAGTGTATATGACTAATTGTACACTGTTATATTAAAGGGATACTGTCATGGGAAAAACATTTTTTTTTCAAAATGAATCAGTTAATAGTGCTAATCCAGCAGAATTCTGCACTGAAATCCATTTCTCAAAAGAGCAAACAGATTTTTTTATATTCAATTTTGAAATCTGACACGGGGCTAGACATTTTGTCAATTTCCCAGCTGCCCCAAGTCATGTTACTTGTGCTCTGATAAACTTCAATCACTCTTTACTGCTGTACTGCAAGTTGGAGTGATATCACCCCCTCCCTTCCCCCCCCAGCAGCCAAACAAAAGAACAATGGGAAGGTAACCAGATAGCAGCTCCCTAACACAAGATAACAGCTGCCTGGTAGATCTAAGAACAACACTCAATAGTAAAAACCCATGTCTCACTGAGACACATTCAGTTACATTGAGAAGGAAAAACAGCAGCCTGCCAGAAAGCATTTCTCTCCTAAAGTGCAGGCACAAGTCACATGACCAGGGGCAGCTGGGAAATTGACAAAATGTCTAGCCCCATGTCAGATTTCAAAATTGAATATAAAAAAATCTGTTTGAAAAATGAATTTCAGTGCAGAATTCTGCTGGAGGAGCACTATTAACTGGTGCGCTTTGAAAAAAAACATGTTTTCCGATGACAGGATCCCTTTAAGAGGGTTATTTACTAAACTCTGAATGCAAAAAATTCTTGATTTTTTTTCCATAAAATCATACTTTTAAAAAAAATCACAAATTTTTCGGAATTGGATGGAAAGTCTGAATCAGAAAATCCGGCATCTCAGACCTGTCGAGGTTGTGTATAAGTCAATGGGAGAAGTCCCAATGATTTTTTGATGTGCACTGGGTTTTGTGCAATACCCCGAAGTTTTCGGATTTTCCGGCAAAAAACATAAGAAATCTGAGTTTTTGGGTGATAAATCTGAAAAAAACTTGAAAATCGTATTTTTTCCCCACAAAGCAAATTTTTGGAAAATATTAAAATAAATAAGCGTAAAAAACCAGAGTGGATTTGATCGGAGTTTGCAGCAGAAAATGTTGAAATAAAATCGGTCTTTGATAAATAACACCCTATATGTAATGTAGATTGTTTTTTTAGTACTAGAGATTGAGTAGTTTATAACTGAATTTTGCAGTCTACTTATTATTAAGTTTTTGTTAAAATCTGTACCCAAATCCCAATAAAGGATGGCTTTATTCTTGGGTGTGGGTGATGTAAAAGGCAGTAAATAAGAGTATTAATGAGTTTATATTCAGAGAGAGAAACAAACATGTATTTGAAAAGATCTCCCAGTGTGTCATTTTTTTTGAAAATTTTTCTTCATTCCCTTCTACATTCCCTACTTTCCTTAGTTCTTACAATTTGTCTTCTTTCCATATTTACTTATTATTATTATTATTATTATTAACATGTATTTATATAGCGCCAACATATTGCGTAGCACTGTAAAGTAAATGTGATTATACAACTACATCACATGAATTACATACATAGAATATATGGAGTAACAAACATCACAATCAATACAGGTACAAAAAGGTGAGGAAGGCCCTATGCATAGGCATACAGTCTAAAGGGAAGGGAGTAATACACAAGGTGTGGGAGTGGGCAAGATCGAATTAAGTGGGTGAGAAATGTGGTATTGCGTTTGGTAGTTAAGCAGAGTGAGGGTAGGCTTCTCGAAAGAAGTGCGTTTTCAGAGATTTCTTGAAAGTAGAAAGGTTGGGAGAAAGTCGGACAGACCGTGGGAGAGCGTTCCAGAGGAGGGGTGCAGCCCTTGCAAAGTCTTGAATGCGAGCATGTGAGGAGGTAATGAGAGAAGAGTTGAGTAGCAGGTCAGTAGAGGAGCGTAGTAAGCGAGTGGGTGAGTATATAGAGATGAGTTTAGAGATGTAGGGTGGGGCAGAGTTATGAAGTGCTTTGAAAGTCAGTGTCATTAATTTGAATTTGATTCTGAAAGGTAACGGAAGCCAGTGCAGGGATTGACAGAATGGCGAGGCAGAGGAGGAGCGGTTGCTGAGGTGTATGAGCCTCGCAGCAGTGTTCATTATGGACTGGAGAGGTGACAGTCTCTGGAGGGGGAGGCCAATTAAAAGAGAGTTACAGTAGTCTAGACGCGATATGATGAGAGAGTGAATAAGAATTTTGGCAGCGTCTATTTACCTTGATTTGTGCCGTTTCTTCTTAGCTGCCCTTATTAAATTAATTTCACTCCATCTCATCTTCCTCAGTTTTTCTCCCAAGATTCCACCCCATCACTTTCCCCCTCAGTGCAAATTATTACTCATAAACCCAGATTTTAAAAAACAATACCAACAGTTCCAAAAAAACACCTTTGGAGAAGAAAAGCATGTGTGTTATTTGTACTTACCTTCAAATGCATTCCTTACTTATAAGAAATGCCTCATTTCATGTAACTTTAAGGGGCACATTTACTCGAGTGAAGGAATAGAAGAAAAAATTTCGAATGTTTTTTTTTGGATACTTCGACCATCGAATTGGCTACTTCGACCTTTGACTACGACTTCAACTTCGAATCGAACGATTCGAACTAAAAATCTTTTGACTATTCGACATTCGATAGTCGAAGTACTGTCTCTTTAAAAAAAACTTCGTCCAAATACTTCGCCACCTAAAACCTACCGAAAGCCATAGGCTTTCTAACAAATTTCTGATCGAAGGAAAATCGTTCGATCGATGGATTAAAATCCTTCGAATTGTTCGGTTCGAAGGATTTAATCGTTCGATTCAAAGGATTTAATCATTCGATCTAACGATCGCAGGAAATGCAGTAAATCCTTCGACTTCGATATTCGAAGTCGAAGGATTTTACTTCGACGGTCAAATATCAAGGGTTAATTAACCCTCGATATTTGACCATTAGTAAATGTGCCACTAATAGTGCAGATATATCAAGGGTCAAAGTGAAATATAGAATTAAAAAAATGTAAATTTCAAGCTATTTTTTGTGTACTTTGATTAGGGAATAGTCCAAACCTATTTGGAGTCAATTGGTGGACTTTGAAAAATCAATGTTTTTTAGAAAAAACTTTGAATCAAATTGGTACGAATTCGAACGAGAATGGCCTATTTACCCGAAAAAAAAAACTTTTTTAATAAATTCAGGTAAATAGGCCCTCGATATTCGACCATTAGTAAATGTGCCCCTAATAGTGCAGATTTATCAAGGGTCAAACTTTAAATTAGAATTAAAAAAAAATTAAATTTCAAGCTATTTTTTGTGTACTTTGATTAGGGAATAGTCCAAACCTATTTGCAGTCAATTGGTGGACTTGCAGTTGGTCTTTTTTTATTTGAATTTCGAAAAAAAAATTATTCGAAATTCAACCCTTCATAAATCTGCCCCTATATATTGCACTTTCATCTCCAAGGTATTTTGCTGTTTTGTATTTTCTAATGAACTCCCAGTAGTATTGTAGTATTGTATTGGGAAAGTGGGAATATTAATTAGCTTGGGACCAATATTTTATTTTAGTAGACAAAACATTTGAGATTGTATTTTTTCATTGACTTTTTCATTTTAAATATTTAGAAAGAAATTTAACCTTTCTTGAGGTTATGAAAAATGCCTCCTATTTAACTTTATTACATTGGTATAGTTATTAAAAATATATATTTCACATGTACCACACTGCATCCCTAAACCAAACCTAACAATTTAATATTTTATTCTTTTCAAACCAGTTATAGAAGAACTAAAGCTTAACTAAAGAAGTAGCTAGAAATGTTCTATGGTATGTTTTGTGCTTCTGTACCAGCCCAAGGCAACCACAGCCCTTTAGCAGTAAAGATCTGTGTCTCCAAAGATGCCCCAGTAGCTCCCCATCTTCTTTTCTGCTGATTCACTGCACATGCTCTGTGCTGCTGTCACTTACTGAGCTTAGGGACCCACTCACAATATACAGTACACATAGGGGCATATTTATTATGCTGTGTAATAAACGTTAGGATGATACACCACACATCGCCAGGCTTTGCCATGTAAAAAACAGCGTAAGTTTTGGTGCTGTTTTACACTAGTTTCCATTTGATAACCTGAATTATTCGAGTTCTTTGGGTGACAACTCAAAAAGTCGAGTTTTCTGAGAGTCAATCCGAAAAAGTTGCACAATTCGAATTGGCGCTTGATTTTGTCATAACATTTTTTCAAGAAAAATTATAGATAAATATAGGGGATTCAGGTTTGGGGGATTGGTCAAATTTATTTCTATAATAAAGTGAGAACATTTTGAGTTTTAGTAAAAAAAAAACCCTATTTGTAAGACCACATTGCATGAATTTTTAAACATATTTTATTTCATATAAACAAAGCTAACTCTATAGTAAATCTTGTCATCCATAAAAAATTAGATAGAAAGACAAGTCCAATATACTGTACAACATAATTGGTAAAATTACAGCTTTTATAAAACTTTTCCTGTAATTGTGACATCTCCTAATTTCTATATTTAGCTCTTTTCTAATTTTCTATAACACTTTTCTCTAATTAGCTTCACCTTATAAATCTTTTGAAAGAAAATCACTATTAAGTTATAGTACTGTCTCTTTTAATATTTATAATCTTTTTGGCAAAGCATTACATTAACACTTATCAACATTCAATTTGAAACCAGCTGTGTCATTAAAAGATTTGCTTTTATCTTTGCCATCTACATAAAGTAATTATAGTTATTCTAAATTTAGTTTACTTTTAAAGGGGAAGTAAAGTCTAAAATAGAATAAGGCTAGAAATGCTGTATTTTGTATACTAAATATAAACATGAACTTACTGCACCACAAGCCTAATCAAACACATGATTTATGCTTTCAAAGTTGGCCACAGGGGGTCACCATTTTGTAACTTTGTTATACATCTTTGGAAGACTAAGACTGTGCACATGCTCAATGTGGTCTGGGCTGCTTAGCGATCATCATAAATTATTAAAACAGCACAAGTCAAATAATATCTGCCAGAAGCCGATACAACAAGACTGATTAATTATCAGAATATACAGACTGCACTGGGTCCTGTGTTGTCATGTAATCTAATGTGGATTTTATCGTTTTTGTATTGTTTAATACAAACTTTCTCCAACTCTGCAGAACCAGTGGCTGCAGCAAAATAATCCTCCAAATAGAATCCCAGTTTATCTGTTTAAATCTGGCTCCATGATCTTTGTCCCTGCAGCTGGAGTTGGAAACAGTAAAAGGGATGTAAAGCCACAATAAAATCCAATACAAATCTTTACACAGTCGCCGACTGCTCTACAGGGAAACAAACAAAGCTGCTTGAGTTCTGCATGGCTGGGAAGTAAGGCGGGGGCTCCCCCTGCTGTTCATAAGTATGATTGTTTCCCTGCAGAGCAGTTAGGGACCGTCTGACAATTCCTATCCACAGCAGTAAATGAAGGGAGAATTTCACTGCATACAGTCAGGTTTCTTGTAAAAATGGTACATATTTTTTAAATTAAAGTATATTGGAGATAGGTTTCTTTTTCATTAAAGAAAGTAAAAATGGGATTTTATTTTTTTTGCCTTTGCATGCCCTTTATCCATAATATATCTACTTTCCCTACTAAAAAATTATTGAATACATTAATATTGCTTTCCTTTCTTGCAAATAAATGATGAAACTAACATTCTTTTTCTTAAATCCCTCAAATGGTTCTTTATTATTGATAGTTTCAACAAAAATGTTCTTCCTAAACATTTTTAAATAAAATCATGTACATTTTTTTCTCCTTCTTCTAACTAAACAGAGTTAAAAAAAACTTTTTCCTTGTTTGTCTAAGCACTCTAAGCACCTATTTTTTCAATATATTCTGCATCTAAACTTTTTCCTTTTAATTATAGTAGGTTTTAGTCTAACATTCACACTTTGATAATTCTGCCCCTTGAACAATTATAATTCTGTATTTTCCTTTTCCCTAAAAAAATTGTAATTTCTTTTTTTTTTCAGCCAGTCTCACCATACTAATATTAAGGAAAAAGAAGCCTTTTGTTTTTGAAATTTTACATACCTTAAATTCTCTACAATTCCATGTTTTTCTAAAAGCAATGCTTAAGTTTTGAATTACTCTTCTTTTATGTATTATTTCTTCCTGTTATGTTAAACTTAAAGCATGAACACAAGCAGGGCTAATTACTAGAAGTTAGACAATGCGAGCAACTAAATAAATAAGTGTCCACTTTCATACACATATTGAAAGACGTTTCTGTCCTGAAGAGCTTACAATCTATGAGAAAGATGCAAAAGATGGAAACAAAACGGGGAGGAGCACGTTCAGCTACAGTTTCAAGAATATCCTGGGCAGCAGAGGTTTCACCCCGAACCTTGAATTGATCTTCAAGCTGGGATTCTAGGGGCCCAAACAGGCATCAGGTGGGTTCCCTCAAGCTACTGCTCTGGGTGCTCATAGCTTGGCCAGCACCACAAGCTGAGAGCCACTGGACTACAAGAAGAAGTAGTAGCCCAAACCAAATGATGAATAGTGGGCCAATGAGCAGCAGGTGTCCCAGATATGTCAAATCAACAAGTACCATTGTTTTCAGAAGGTTTCTATGAAGACATTACAGCTGCGAGAGCCTGACATTAATTCAATGGAGTTACTGTGTGGCCAGACTGTAGGATCAGCTTTAGTGCACAGGAGGGACCCTACCCATGTACATCATTGTATGGCTTCTGCTAGGCCAGACCATTCGTTTCTAAGAGTTCAAATTATAATACAAACGTACATTTTTTAACCTTAGCTCCCCATATGTTGTTGGACTACAACTCCGAGCATGCTATTTGCCTGGACTGTACATGGAAGAATTCTGGGAGATGTAGTCCTATCATATATGGAGGACACAGGAACTGATGGAAGAAATGAACGCGTTTCGTGCCCTAACTCTCCCGGCACTTCCTGAGAGTGGAGAGAGAACAGGAGACGTGACACTGGTAGTGGCTTTACTTCAGCAGGTTTGGAGCCGTGACCAAAGCTGTCAGAATCTCCTCCACTTCCTCAGCTTGAACTCCCTGGTAGAGTTGGGGGGGGACAAGCCCCGACCAGTTCCCAGTTAGCCCTGTGTAAACACTAGGGTTGCACCGAATCCACTATTCTGGATTCGGCCGAACCCCTGAATTCTTTGCGAAAGATTCCTGTGAATATGCAAATATGCAAATTAGAGATTGGAAGGGGAATCCGAATCTCGGTAAAAAAAAAGGCAGAATCCATAACCGAATCCTGGATTCGTTGCAACCCTAATAAACACCAGCAGAAGAAGCTGTGCAGACTACTGAGGGAGGCCTCCTCCTCTTCCCTGAATGGATGCGCCATCCCGAGATCCCCACCACCACACACCACGAGCCCCCCTTCACAGCGCATACACCCTTGTTTTTTTGTCTGGGGATAATCTTTGACTCCTCTCTCCCCCTCTCTGATCATATTAACACCACTGTCAAAACCTGTCACTTTTTCTTACTCAATATTGCCAAAATCCGTCCCTTTCTTTCACCTGCTATGGCCAAGACGCTCATGCATGCTCTCATCCTATCCCGACTAGATTACTGAAACCTTCTACTAACTGGCCTCCCTAACTTCCATCTCTCCCCTCTACAGTCTGTATTAAACGTGCTGCCAGAATTCTCCTCCTCTCATCCATAAGGGTACAGGCCCCTCCCCTGCTGAAGTCCTTATCATGGCTTCCTATAAAACAAAGAATAACTTTTGTTATTCCTCATAACCTTCAAAGCCCTTCATTCCTCTGCACCTCACTACATCTCATCTCTTGTCTCTCTATATGTTCCTGGCCAAAAACTCCGCTCCTTTCAGAGCATATGATTTCTCATTAGGACCTTTCTCTAGGATAATACAATGTTCCTTCAACAAACTTTAAACAACAGCGTTCATTTAAACAAACATTACCCAAATTTTAGGATCTTCAATCCATTGACCATCACTATCAGTGTAAAACATCTAGAGATAAAATTTCAAGTCATCAAATAATAAACAACTCCCTATTAATATCATAAATTAGTGCATACAACAGGTTTACTTGTAATATACATTCTCAAACACAGCTTGTAAATATCATAAATGAGTGAATTAAATACGTGAACATGTAAAATACATTTTCATCCACAAGATGTCACCAGTGTACCCGAAAAGCTCCTGCTGCAGTGTCCATAGAAAATCCATTTGTAAAAAATCCTTTCTGACCTAAGTAAGATGCTGAGAAGTTTGTTCTAGTAGTAGACCTAGACCTCTGGAAATTATTCTGTAGTTTTTAGATTTTCTATGGACACTGTAGCATTAGCTTTTCAGGTACACTGATGAAAATGTATTTTACATGTTCGCTAATTTAATGCACACATTTATATTAAAGGGGAACTTGCAAATCAAAATTTGATAAAGAGGCCACATAACACAGAAACCCCTAATATACCCATCACAGTTACCTGTTTCTTCAAAAAGTATGAATAAATGCCATTTTCTATGCTGAAATCCAGCTGTTTAACAGTTCTTCTCTTTCTGCATCATTTGAAATCCTGGCAGGGAAGGAGGGACTAAACACTGATGTTACAAATTGTAACAACTTCTCCACAGCTTACAGACAGCATGCAGGAACTACATAACCCACAATGCATTGCACTGGGATGTTCTGTTCCTTATTGAAATCACATGTGCGGGGAATTTTGGGGTTTGGAGGATACAGGCTGGGGACAGATGGCTGTTGATACAAAGTAACAGTAGTCAGCCAGCTCAGCAAAGTAGTCAGACAGATCAGCAGTAGAGCAGGGGGCTAGGCTTAGGGAACTGTTCCAAACCATTAAAAATCATGAAAAGTCTGCATATTTTTTAATTGATGTATATTGCAAAATCGGTGGGCCAGTCTGTGTGTGTGATTGTGTGTGTGATTGTGTGTGTGATTTTGTATGTGTATTAAAAATAATGGATAGCACACCCGATTTGAAAAACAAATACATTTATTACAGAAAGAAGAAAAAATAATATACAAAAAATGAGTGAAAATAATATGGTGGAGTTGTCTTTCAAATGTATTACAATATGAATGGATACTACAGGTCTGACTCAACACAAGCCTTCTATAAAATGCAGACAGCCCATAGATATCCTTAATTAAGGGTGCCTGCACCAGAAACGCGTCAAGCTAGATATGCCGTGTACCTTTTAACATGGACTAATAAAGATTTTGGATTTTTAAGCACTGAAACTCTGCTCTTCTTCCTCCTTTCAAATTTATTAGGTCCTCTTCTCTGTAAATTCTATCATTTAAGGGGTGGTTCAACTTTCAGTTAACTTCGCTGCTAAGTTAGTATGTTGTACAATGGCCAGTTCTTAGCAACTTTTCCCTTGGTATTTATTTTATATAGTTTTTTTTTTATAATTATTTGCCTTTTTTTCTGACTCGATTTCGAATGGGCACCACTGACCCCATCTAAAAACAAATGCTCTGTAAGGCTACAATTATATTATTGTTATTACTACTTTTTTATAACTCATCTTTTTATTCAGGTCCTCTCCTATTCATATACCAGCCTCTAAACTGTACCAACTGCACAGCAGAATTTCTACAGATTCTCATATCTCCTTCTCCATCAACAAAAAGTCTTCTCGCACCCGACTGTAACCCCCCTGCTCCCAATCTGCACCCGACCCAAACCCACCGACCTGTGTTTGCCCCACCCATCTCCGACACCATGAAAAGGGGGGTAGCAGGCACATGCCTATCAATAGATGCTGCTGGAAGAAGAAGCTGGAAAGTTGAGGGTAGGTTGAGTGCTAGAAGGAGCTCAACCCAAACACGTAGACAGAGTGGCATATATGCATATTGCATTTATCTTTATTGACCCACAGCCATAGTGAAGTAACTTGTAGCAGACACCAGGGCCGGGCACCCTAGGTAACCTGCCTGGCCACCCCCTCCCCCAACCGCAATGAAGGCGAGATGGATGGAGGGAGGAGAGAACGACGGAGGGGAGGGAAGGTTGAGCGATGGGAGGGAGGAAGGGTGAGCAATGAAGGGGAAAGGAGGGTAGAGCGACGCAGGGGATGGTGACAGAAGGAAGGGGAGAACAACGGAGAGGTGGGTGACAGAAGGAAGGGGGATTAAAGGAGCAGTTCGATGTTAAAATAAAAACTGGGTAAATAGATAGGCTGTGCAAAATAAAAGAATGTTTCTAATATAGTTAATTAGCTAAAAATGTAATGTATAAAGGCTGGAGTGACTGGATGTCTAACATAACAGAACATTACTTCCTGCTTTGCAGCTCTCTAACTCTGAGTTAGTCAGCGACTTGAAGGGGGGCCACATGGGACATAACTGTTCAGTGAGTTTGCAATTGATCCTCAGCATCCAGCTCAGATTCAAAAGCAACAGATATGACCCATGTGCCCCCCCTCAAGTCACTGATTGGTTACTGCCTGGTAATCAATCAGTGGACACAAAGAGAGCTGAAAAGCAGGAAGTAGTGTTCTGGCTATTATGTTACACATCCAGTTACTCCAGCCTTTATACATTACATTTTTAGTTAATAAACTATATTAGAAACATTTTTTATTTTACACAGCCTATTTACCCAGTTTTTATTTTTATACTGAACAATTCCTTTAAGACTGAGAGGAGCGAACACGGACTAGGGGTAGGCAAAAGACAATGTTCTAGGTAGCAGTTCAGTACCCCCTAGGCAGCTGCCTCCCCCTAGTTCTGGCCCTGCTGACCACCACTACAAATATCTAATTCTTTGTGTGATCCAAACCTTAACTGGTCTGCCAGTCATAAACTTTCTCTGTCCAACCAATCCTCTTATATATCATTACCCAGTCAAAGTTCTCCAATCCAAACCTTTCGCATTAAATCTGAACAATGAAATAAAAGCAAATAAAAGCAATAAAATCAAGCAATAAGGATAAAATAAGATTTATTATTTTTTTTATAGTCTTATAGTAAAGGACAGCTTTAACTTTGAGATGGTCACTGGGCTGTATGTACAACATCCTTACAGTTGGTGTGGGAAGAAAAGGCCATGAAAAGGATGAAGGGTTTATGGGACAAACATTAATACATAATAACACAAAAAAAAAAATGGAATTTGTCTTTGTGCCACTGTTTTAACAAACCCTTCATGGGGGGATTTCTAGGCTAGTGCTCACGTGCACACTTAATGGGCATTCACTGTGTATTGTTTACTAGCTGCCACTCTTGTTGGGGTGGTTAAGGTTAGCTGCTTATAGGAAATGATTCCTTCCACCTTGGAGCAAAATAAAACATTACAGAGCATTTCATGAAACGTCCACATAATCATTTGGAAAGGATTCTTCCCACCTTTAAAGGTAACCCAAAGTGCATTTCCCCTCTTTAAAAAATGACAACAACAAAGCATAAAGGGGATTGTTTTATTATTAAGCTGTAAAGAGGGGGCACCGGGGCGGCAATCATATTAATATTATAATAATGTCTTTACATGCCATGGCAGGAGATTAAAGCCTTATGAGAAGTGCTCGCCATGGATATATTGCAAGGAAAGACCCGTGGGCACGGACTGATCCTCCTTTGCATTTATACATATGGCCACCAAATACGGCTGCTGCATTTGTCCCCTTTAAACAAATGCTCCGAATTGAAATGAATTGTGCGATAGACCCTTTTTATGTGGGGAAATGCACCTATTAACGTCTGTTATATTGCAGACCATCAATACATTAAATGGGTACAAATCTATACAAGATTAAAAAAATGCAAAAAAAAAAGAATTTTCTCTTCATTGAATGTGTTCTGTCTTCCTTCCTGGCAAAAACAGGTGAAATAAAAACGTTATCGGGATAAAACAATGGGAAAATAAGCATAGCACCAAATTATTTATATTATATATATATTGGACATACTGTATATAGATGAGAAGTTTGCATGTTGGGTAAGGGCTCTTACACGCGGGCTTTCTTCTGTTCAGCCGCAGGGGAACGCAGTAGACGCATTAAATTATTGTGAAGGGGGCTGTACTCACACAGACACATGTAAGTGCCAAACACAGGTTGGGACGCAGCATGTTGCATTTCACCTGCATTCGGCGCATGCATGCATCTGTGTGAGTACAGCACCTTCTTAATAATCGAGTGTGTCTGCTCCTGCGCTCCCCTACGGCTGAACGGAAGAAAGCGCAACGCAGGGGAGCGCAGGTAAAACCGCCCTTGTGTAAGAGCCCTAAGACTGCTTGTTATTAATGAACTCATTATTTGTGGCAGATACACACAGAGCAAAAAATAATTTCAATCAAAAATCCCATTTGCACGCCGGTCAAATCACTAGAAAGAAGCAGGAATAAATTCATTATTGTTGAGGTGGGTGGGCTGTAACCCAGTGCAAATGGCAATGTTGAGCTGCTGAGGGCCAGGGAGAATGGAGTATGTAGGTCAGTGCAGGAAAAGTTAAAGGAAATAGAATTTCACCCTGGTGTAAACTGTGTGTAGCTCAGGGCTCTCGCTATAGGAAAGGCAATTCTGACTGGCCCTGGGTAAACAAGATACTTGGCATGAAGTTAGAGCCCTAAAAGGGGAGCTTTAACTTAAAAAACGAAACCTATGCTACCTTGTAGATCAGAAATGGAGGAAACCAGCAACCCTCCAGATGTTGCTGAACTGCAGCTTCCTAGATTTAGGACTACTTGTTCGTTTTGAATGATTTTTCCTTTCTCCAACCTGGAACTGCTGGAGAGGCTCACTCTAGAATTCAGAAAGCAGACTGCATAATAAACTAGCCATGTACAGGAAAACTTGGGCTACCAACTGGGAGGTGTATGGGCTGCCAACTGGTAGCGTATGGAGCCAATACCATGGCTTCCTTAATCTAGCCAGGACTCATTCATATAGCAATCTCATTAAAATCAGCACAGCCCCCTAAATGATTCTGCTGTTCATTGGAGATATCCAAAGAACGGAGCCGCAACTTGGTGATAAAGCCACGGCTCCCTTCAGTAGTTGGGCTGAGTGGCAAACTGCTTTTTCCAGTAAAAGTTGGGCCCAGTTACAGTACAATTGGGGTGCCTGGATTAAGAACAGGGTTCATTAAAAATGATAATCCATATATGGGGTTCTAGATTCCTCTAAACGCCCAGCTTGCAGGTCAGTTAAAGGTAAACTTGACCCCCAAAATGAATATTGAACAGTTTATATCACATTAAGTGACGTATTTAAGAATCTTACCAAACTGGAATATAGATTTAAGTAAATCTTGCCCTTTTACATCTCTTGCCTTGAGCCACTATTTCATGATGGTCTGTGTGCTGCCTCAGAGATCACCTGACCAGAAATACTGCAGCTCTAACTGTAACAGGAAGAAGTGTGGAAGCAAAAGACACAACTCTGTCTTTTAATTGGCTCATGTGACCTAACACTTATGGTTTGTTTGTGTGCACCGTGCATCCTACGATCCCAGGAGGCGGACCTTTTTTTTAAAATGGCAGTTTTCTATTTATGATTACCCAATGGCACATTCTACTAGAAAAGTATATTATTATGAAAATGGATTAATTACGTGAAGCAGGGCTTTACACATGAGCTGTTTTATGCAATATCTTTTTATAGAGACCTACATTGTTCGGGGGGTGTTGTTTTCCTTTAAGAGAACTGAAGCCAAACACTAATTGGCTCCTTAAATACAATTGGAACTACTGAACATCCAGCAATGTTTAATTATATCTGTAACCTTGTTATGAGCCAATGGGGCCCTTAACAAAGGTTGGTCCTCCAACAAGGACTTGAAACAAAAAAAAAAGTCTACTAGTTAGTCTGCTTCCCAAGTAACCAAATCTCACAATCAATTTGCACCCATTACACATTCTATATGGTTTCTGGTTTGTCAAAAACGGGACAGACGCGTATCAAAAGGGCGCAGGAAATAATGCTTCGATCGCCAACAACAAACATTTATCTGAACCCACATGTGCAGCAACATGGATCTGGAATTTAAGGTGGAGCAGAAGTCAATTTGTTTTCCGAAGGCTGAAAAAAACATAATAAATGTGACACAAATAACGCACAACTGCGTTTGCAGCTTTCGCAGGCGGCACAAACCTGCCCTACACCGTAACAGCTGCCAGGCAAGCATTCTGGGTAATACCATGCAACTGAACACATACAACATAGACTGTGTTTTTTCTTTTTTTTTTTCAAATCCAATCCATTTTAAACATGGATGGTACCTTATAGTTTAAATAACAGTAATGGGGAGAAGATAAACTATAATATAAAGAATCAGGAGACAGTGAAGGGACCAAATTCATTAAAAAAAAAAAACGCAGTCCAAGAGCATAACGATATTGGGCTGAGGCCAAAAGAAAAAACAAAAACAAAAAAAGTCTGTAAAACAGCTGGACGGGGCTAACAAGGGGCTAATATGGGGCCGGAGTTAAACTTGGTACAGGCTGCTGGTTTTATTGCTGGGACAGGTCTAGCTCGCGTCCATCCGTAGTTTCTTTCTGCTTTGGGGTTCTTCAGTTTCTGACTCGGAGCTCGAGTAGTTGGACTGCAGCTGAGAGCTGGATTTTGCTTTTTCCAGTGCACGAACTATGGTGGGAAGAACAGACAAACGATTAGGCTCTTCTCTTCAATATCATTTCTTACATCAAACATTATTTACCAATACAGTCACTTCAAATCAGCAAAAAAGCAATGAGCATAAAAGGAATGTCCGTTGCAAAAATGAACTTTCCTGTAATATAATCACCTTTTGAAGGGCTGAGCAACTGCAAAACATTTTTCTGCTCAGGGGCTCCGTTGCTGGGTGGTTTTGGATTGGAGATTTGTACTGGGTTGAATGAGAACATTAGTGGATTTTTGACTTGGACATGATGCTCTGTGAATCATTAAAGGGATACGGTCATGGGAAAAAACATTTTTTTCAAAATGAATCAGTTAATAGTGCTGCTCCAGCAGAATTCTGCACTGAAATCCATTTCTCAAAAGAGCAAACAGATTTTTTTATATTCAATTTTGAAATCTGACATGGGGCTAGACATACTGTCAATTTCCCAGCTGCCCCAAGTCATGTGACTTGTGCTCTGATAAACTTCAATCACTCTTTACTGCAAGTTGGAGTGATATCACCCCCTCCCTCCCCCCCTCCCCAGCTGCCAAACAAAAGAACAATGGGAAGGTAACCAGATAACAGCTCCCTAACACAAGATAACAGCTGCCTGTTGATCTAAGAACAACAGTCAATAGTAAAATCCAGGTCCCACTGAGACACATTCAGTTACATTGAGAAGGAAAAACAACAGCCTGCCAGAAAGCATTTCTCTCCTAAAGTGCAGGCACAAGTCACATGACCAGGGGCAGCTGGGAAAATGACAAAATGTCTAGCCCCATGTCAGATTTCAAAATTGAATATAAAAAAAATCTGTTTGCTCTTTTGAGAAATGGATTCAGTGCAGAATTCTGCTGGAGTAACACTATTAACTGATGCGTTTTGAAAAAAAACATGTTTTCCGATGACAGGAACCCTTTTTAAATTAAGTGAACTAGATCTAATTTACCTTGTTGTTCTAATAAAGCATTCTGTCGCTTTAAGTCATCGATATCTTGCTGGTGTGTGTGATTTTTCCTCCTCATGTACTGAATGTACTCTGTAGCTTTGTCCAGTATTTGGGCCCTCGATGCCTGTTTCGAAATAAAAGTGGATTGAATTACTGGTTAATGCAAAGCTCTGCCAGCAGGTTGATAAGGTGCTTCAATAGTAAAGCAAAACGCCTTAGGACTGATGCAGGGTATTACACCACCATAAAAGTCAGTATAATCTTAATGTCTTTAGAACTAAACTCCAAGACTCCCTCTGGGAGCACCTGGATATACTTGTACTGGCACTTATACAATATGACAGCGTAACAAACTGCACTTTAATACCCCTCTGAATTGTGTCTGTAAATGACCCTCCCATTTAGACTGTAAGCTCTACGGGGCAGGGTCCTCCATCCTTTTGTCTCCTTGACACTGAGCACTTAATCTGTATTGTAATTATATTTTATATTTATGTGAATTGTATTTCTAATAATGCACTTATTGTTACTTATTATTTCAGTGACCCCTTGTTTGTTACTACTAATTTATTGTTTTGCTGCACAAGTGCTGTGCCCTCAAGGAGCGCTATACAAATAAAAATATACATACATTAAATTAACTAAGCAGTATGGCAGCTTTACTTTAGGGCGCTGATACCACTAGATAACATGGACTTTTTTTGCTAAAACTGCAATGATCACTTCACTACAGCTTAAGGTCAGGGCAGACGCTCAGATTCGGGGAGATTAGTCGCCCGGCGACAAATTTCCTCTTCTTCGAGGCGACTAATCTTCCTGAACTGCCTTCCGGATGGCTAGAATTTAAATCGCCGGCGGAATGGCACTCAGAGCTCTTCGTTTTTCGAAGTTTCCTCGTGAGGCAACTTCTGCGACTTCAGAAAACAAAGTGCTCCGAGTGCCATCCCGCCGGCAATTAACATTCTAACCGGCAGGGGGCAGTTAGGGGAGATTAGTCGCCCTGAAGAAGAGGAGATTTGTCGCCGGGCGACTTATCTCCGCGATCTGAGCGTGTGCCCTGGCCCTAAAGGTGGCCATACATGTAGAGATCTTTTATCGGCCCGTGTATGGCCAGCTTTACAATAGAGACACTGGTTTATTACAGCCTATGGCCTCACATTACTTAAAAAGGGTAAGAACAAAATACGAAGGCTGAGGGCAGACAGTCTTTAGTGCTTCAATTGTTGCAGAACTACACTAAACAGCTGCTTGTTTTGTTATTGCGGGATGCCTTATGTTTTAGTACTTATACAGTAATTAATGGTAGAGGCTTCCTAGCTTTGTCACAAAGGGAATACAGAATAATTCTAAATATATACACATTCTAAACAGAATTTTGGGAACGAAAGGGAGCAATCGAAACAAGAAAGGAGGAAACAGTTTCAAAAATATCAGCACTTCATGTATATTTTTTGTATATAAAGCAAAAGAAAGCATAAAAGGAGATTTTTCCAATGGTGTGTGGTGTGGGGTTCCAGTGGTGTGTTACTGATATATATATATGATATATAAAAAATATCAAAACCAGGGGGGTTGTGGGAGCACTCTAAAGGCTTTTAAGTGTATATATATATATAGTATATATATATATATATATATAATATTATATACTATAGGTATATAATATATATAATATATATATATAATATATATATATATATATATAGGTATAATAAATGCCTATGTGCATATGTACCCAAATAGGGGTTTATTTTGTTACAAAGTTATGATTCATAAATTGATAAGCCACCATACCACGTCAAGGTAAACCCAGAATGGCGGTCCCTAACTTGTTTTATATTTTATGTGCATTTTAGCATTACCTGTAATCAATGTCCGTTGAACGCTGTTTTTTCACTGAGGGCTAAATCCTCCCCAGCCAGCAATCAGGCTTTTAAAGGAGAGATATTCCCAAAACAAACGCCCAATTTTAAAAGCATAGGATCACCACTACTTTAAAGGGGGGGGGTATGGGGTGCTACAACCACTGAAGCTAACCCCCCTGTTTTGATATTGTATATTTAGCCAGGAGCTGTGACATAGCTTCAGTGGTTGTAGCACCCCATACCCCCCCCCTTTTAACTAGTGGTGATCCTATGCTTTTAAAATTGGGCGTTTGTTCTTGGGAATATCTCTCCTTTAAAAGCCTGATTGCTGGCTGGGGAGGATTTAGCCCTCAGTGAAAAAACAGCGTTCAACGGACATTGATTACAGGTAATGCTAAAATGCACATAAAATATAAAACAAGTTAGGGACCGCCATTCGGGGTTTACCTTGACGTGGTATGGTGGCTTATCAATTTTATGATCATAACTTTGTAACAAAATAACCCCTGTTTTGGGTACATATGCAATAGCATTTATTATACTTTATATATATATATATATATATATATATTATATATACTTTAAAGCCTTTAGAGTGCTCCCACAACCCCCCTGTTTTGATATTATATATATATATACTGCACAGTTGGAATAATAAAAGACCTGGTTGCTCATGCAAAAATAAATAGTAAAGAGTTTGTCAATAGTGATGGCACTCACAGGCACTACTCAGTTAATTCAAAGTATGTGTATGGGATCCGTTATCCAGAGATCCTTTATCCAGAAAGGTCATTTTAGCATAGGCTCCATTTTATCCAAATTTTTAAAAATGATTTCCTTTTTCTCTGTAATAATAAAACAGTCGCTTGTACTTGATCCCAACTAAGATATAATTAATCCTTATTGGAAGCAAAACAAGCCTACTGGGTTTATTTAATGTTTACATGATTTTTTAGTACACATAAGAATGAAGATCCAAATTATAGAAAGATCAGTTATCCAGAAAGCCCAGATCCCGAACATTCTGGATAACAGATCTCATACCTGTATATCTTTTCTTCATTTTGATCCTCAGACTTAAAGGAGAAGGAAAGTTACCGAAGCAGTTTATTGCCAATAGATTAGCCACAATAGTGCAAGCTATAACACCTGAGTAAACAGCTCTAGAAGCTCTCTGTTTGTTTAGGACAGCAGCTGCCATATTAGCTTGATGTGACATCACTTCCTGCCGGAGTCTCCCCCTGCTCACTCATAGCTCTGGGCTCAGATTACAGCAGGGAGGGGGAGGAGGAGCAAACTGAGCATGCTCAAGCCCTGGGCAAGGAGGTATAAACTGAAAACAGGAAGTCTGATACAGAAGCCCATGAGTACACAATAGAAGGAAAGAAATGCTGTGTTTCTATTGACTCAGGACTCAGAGCAACATTACTTTGGGGGTTTACTGGTGTATTTATATAGAACTTTTTGATAAAGCTTACTTAGTTTTAGCCTTTCCTTCTCCTTTAAGGGCCAGCAGAACGTCTGTCCCGTATGGAGAGTAGGAAGTGAATGTAACTTCCCCAGACTTCCTGAGATTACTAATTACAACTTGTACAAAAATAGACCTTCCTAAGCCTTCATAATTAAGTACACCCTGGAATTTTGGGCAGCTGTATCTCCAGAAATTTCAAAGACGTGCCACTGTGTTCTTAATGTGCACATTATGCCATTTAGGTTGCTGGTGACTTTGGACTGACCTTTTCGCCTTGGAGTGATGGTACGGAGTCCCTTAAGCCGTGGAAGCTGTCCTTGATATGGTCCCTGCGTTTCCGCTCCAGTGCATTGTGATGGGCTCGTTTGTCTGCCTAGAAACACAATGCAAAATGTCAGTCCATATGCTGCGCGCCACTTACACAATAGAATCCTGGGATCAAAACAAAAAGAATGCAGTGGAACACAAATGTCAGCACTCTCGGGAATTGCATTAAAAAAAAACAAAGATATAATGTATTGGCCTGACTTTTCATTCCCCCCACATGGATCTTTATCAGAAGCAGGAAAAGTGCACTAATAATAAATATTAATTTTTCAAAGAAAATCCCAAGAGTGCTGACATTTTTGTGGGTAGTTACCCAATGAGCAGAGTCATTCAAACCACTTCCTCATCTTCTTGGATTTCTATATTCCAAAGAATCTGTGCACCTCCACAAGGGATTAATAAACAGTAGTGATGGGCGAATTTGTTGGGTTTCGCAAATTTCCCGCAAAATTCACGAAAAGGCAAAAACTTTGCCAAACGCACAAATTCGCGACCTGTCGAATTTATTCGCCCATCACTAATAAAGAGTATTTTTTATTCTTGGGGATTTACACATGTATGGATACACAGGGTAGTGCATATTTATGGACATCGCAATTTTATGTAGTTCCTGAAGGGGCTGCTCTTGCAAGGTCTATTTAAAGGGGATGTAAAGTCAAAAAAATAAAATCCCATTTTTAATTTATTTAATGAAAAAGAAACCTATCTCCAATATAGTTTAATTAAAAAATGTGTTACGTTTTTCTAAGAAACCTGACTGTATGCAGTGAAATTCTCCCTTCATTTACTGCTGCAGATAGGAAACTTCAGACAGTCCCTAACTGCTCTGCAGGGAAACAATCAAACTTTCAAAGGGCAGGGGGGAGGGACTTCTCAGAACTCAAGCAGACCCAGTGCAGTCTGTATATAGATTATTAATCAGTCTTGCTGTATCAGCTTCTATGGCAGATATTATTTGACTTGTGCTATTATGATAATCTATGACAATCCCTAATCTTAACCTCCCAATTGAAGCCCAGACCACACTGAGCATGTGCGAGTCTTGGTCTTGCAAAGATGTATAACAAAGTTACAAGATGGTGACCCCCTGTGGCCAACTTTGAAAACATAAATCATTTGTTTGATTAGGCTTGTGGTGCAGTAAGTTCATGTTTATATTTAGTATACAAAATACAGCATTTCTAGCCTTATTCTATTTTAGACTTTAGTTCCCCTTAAGGAAGTGACATGTATGAATCTGTAAGCTTACGATTAAGGGAGGTGTTCCCGAAATGCATCAGGCGATTTCTGGCCTGTGACCTGTTGCAATAAACCACCTTTTTTTTTTTAACTGGAGTGCCGCCTTTCTCCTTGTTGAAGTACGGCCTGTTACAGTGGAAACGCTGTCAGCAGGGCTCCCGGGATTGAAAGAAGCGCTGCACTAAGGAGAACATGGATAGGCCTTATTTTTCTTATTGACTGTGCACCTCCATACCATAGAAAGCAGAGGGACTGTGAGTCCAACAAACCATTACTTCACAATGGAAACTAGTGAGGAAGGCACTGAAGGATTCTATCAGTACTAAAGGCCTTCCCTCTTGCTTGTAGAAGCACCGTGCTCTCGCACAAACCAAGCACACGCACACTTGTCAGGCTATATTAGCCAATGAACTGACAGATGTTTCTTGTACTTCCACACTTCTTCCTGTTACAGTTAGAGCTGCATTATTTCTGGTCAGGGGATCTCTGAGGCAGCACACAGACCATCACAACATGGTGGCTCAAGGGAAAAGATGTAAAAGTCTGTCCCTTAGATATAGTTTTCCATTAAATGTCACCAACACCTTTGAACTGTCCAACACCCAGCACTCACATTCATGCTCGAAGTGCAGACAAACCTACAAGTAGCAGGCTTACTAATGGGTGCCATCAGGGTCGGACTGGGGGGGCTCGAGGCCCACCGGGGCTGCTGTCTCCGGGTCCCCCTCCCGGCCCCTTGCCCCGCCGTGGTGCACTGCGATTGCCATGTGCGTGTGTAGCTTCTTCTCCATGTGATTGTGCATTTGCGCCTACTGGGGTTTTGCCGCGATTGTGCATACGCACAAACTGGGTTTTTGTTGCCATTGCCTTTTTTTTTATGTGACCTGAATTTAATTTTTAAAGGGAGCAGGTCTGGGCCGGCAGGGCCCCCAAGAACCGGGGCCCACCGGGTTTTTTCCCGGTGTCCCGCCAGCCCAAACCGAACCTGGGTGCCATGTAACCCTCACACACACAGAGCTTCAGTCGTTGGTCACATCTCAATTGGCTGTTGGGGTTTTGGCATCCTCCGACTAATGAAAGGACAGACCAATATTTAATCTGGGTTATACATACAAGCGCCATAAATATCCTGTAAACGATATCCTTATAAACGGCTCTTAGTGATGTCATCAGTTATAAACGTCTCTTAGTGATGTCATCCGTTATAAACGGAGCTTAGTGATGTCCTTTTTGTCACATGTGTATTATAATGAATAAAGTACACCTTGTTGGAAAATATGAGGCTATTAGAAGTAACTTCGGAGTATAAAAGCACTCGGCCTTCAACCTCATGCCTTTATGTGGTCATGGAAATCCTTGGTGACTTATAATATCCTTATATTTTACAATAGGGGGTACTTCATTCACTATATAGGCAGCACCGCTGCTTCCCAGCAGAGATCATACATTTGTTTAGCTACAAACAAATCATGTCATGTTACTGGCAGGGAGCTAAATAATTTCAATTTACATTCAAATGTATTCATAGAGTAAAAAAACCACTATGGAAAATGTGAGTTGTCGATTGGGAGGAGAGAGGCCTTCTGGGAGTTGAAAATGACCTACCCACTAGTTGTGGGAAGGAATATTCTATGAGGACTGGAAGGGGAGGGAGTGTTCCCATTGTAAAGAGTGAGTAATGCACCGGCTCTGCCTGGTTATAGAGGCTCGGCCTTACGAAACATGTGACCTTAAATGACTTCTAGTTGGAGAGATGTCTGAATGTGTGACTCACTGACTCATTCACAACAATTGCAGGGCATAGAGGAGGGGTGGGCAATATTTGATTGACAGCTGAGATTTTTAAATGAGCTTACAACAGCTATGAATGATTTCATAAAATATAGAAATTGGACTTTTATTATACAGTCTTGTGTGTCTGAGTGACAGGTCCCCTTTAACTTTTAGTATGTTACAGAATGGCTAACGCTAAACAACTTTTCAATTGGCCTTCATTTTTTCTTTTATAGTTTTTAATCAATTATTTGCCTTCAAACTCTTTCCAGCTTTCAAATGGGGTCTCTATAAAGAAAAATTAAAAAAAAAGCTTGGCAAGGCTACACATTTACTGTTATTGCTACTTTTTATTAGACATCTTCCTATTCGGGTCCTCTCGTTCATATTCTAGTCACTTATACAAATAAATGCACGGTTGCTAGGGTAAGTTGAATCCTAGCAACCAGATTTTGCAAACTGGAGAGCTGCTGGATAAAAAGCTAAATAACTCAAAAAGCACAAATGATAAAAAAACAAAAACCAAGTACAAACTCTCAGAATATCACTCTCTACATCACACCTGTACTGAAGGTTAATTGAAAGGTGAACAACCCCTTTCAATCCCAGAAACAATTAGCTATTCTAGAGCACAGGAAGAAACCATAAAAAACACCAATACATTTACTACTTCAATTTACTAATTAAAATGAACTTAGTATGATGTAGACAGCTGTATTTAGACTGTTTGCTAGGCTGGTTGCTAGGGTCCAATTTACCCAAGCAACCGAGCAGTGGTTTGAATGATAGATAAACAGAGGAGAGAAAAGATAAGTAATTAAAATACAAATAATATTGCAGCCTCACAAAGCAATAAACTTTTGGCTGCCTGGGTGAGTGACCCCAGCCTCATATGAAAGCTGGAAAGAATGATATGAAAAGTTGCTAAGAACAGGGCATATATAATATATTGTGCATTGACTTTATCCCAAAAATACATAGTGCAACATATTCTAGTGGTGTTCTACAACTAGGGGCCGATTTATCAAGGGTCGAAGTGAATTCGAGTGGAATTTTCGAAGAAAAACAAATCGAAGTAATTTTTCGACCATCGAATAGAATACTGCGACTTCAAATTTACTTCACTTTGAAGTTAAAATCGTTCGACTATTCGATATCGAAGTACTGTCTCTTTAAAAAAACTTTGACTTCAATACTTCGCCAAATTAAACCTGCCGAAGTGCTATGTTAGCCTATGGGGACCTTCTACAGCATTTTTCTAAGTTTTTGAAGTCGAAGTAAAAATCGTTCGATTTTACTTCGAGCGCAGAATAGCCAGATTCGATGAAAAAAAGTTCGATATTCGAAATATTTTAATTCGATGGTTGAATTTCGAAGTATTTTTAACTTCGAAATTCGACCCTTGATAAATACTAAAAGTTCACTTTAAGGGGTGGTTCATCTTTTAACTTTTGGTATGTTCTAGAATGGCCAATTCTAAAAAAAATTCAATTGGTCTTCATTTTTTCTTTGAACTATTTGCCGTCTTCTTCTGACATATTCCAGCTTTGAAATAAGGGGGGGGGGGGAGTCTCCACAAACAACTACCGGTAAGTTCAAAATATCTTAACATGAAAAAGGGACTTTACCTCCAAGACTATCCCTGGATAGGAAAATTTCACCATCTATTGTTTCAACATATTGCTTAATCAGCTGCGTGGCAACTAATGACGGATACAACATGCGGCATAGATGTATGCTTAATAAGTTGAATGTCAACATGTCATACTTCTTATAGACAGATTAGTCTTGTGTCTTACAGCTGTATAAATACTATTTGCTCCTTCTACCTGATTTATTTAAATCGGGTTGTGTGGTTCAATAATCCAAGTAGAGGGATCCCTCCTCCCATGCGTTGCACCTTTGTTTTTAATTGATACTTGGGGCATGGTTGTGAATAAATATTGCCTTTTTAGAAAAATTGTTTGGATTATTTAAGAAATTTTCCTATCCGGGGATAAAGTCTTGGTGCTTAGAATTGGTCCTTCTATAACATACCAACAGTTAATTTAAAGGCGAAATAGCCCTAGTATAGTCAATACACCCAGAGTTTCCCTATAAAACTGTACTCATACAGGAGGGGTAACTACAGTATGTACAGGCTATGAGCAAATGCAGGGAATTCTAATAGTGTTCCATTTATGGCGCAGGGATGCTAAGAGACAACTAAAGCTGGCTTCTTGCATGAGATAAAAACAATAAAAAGCCTATGAGACGTAAGGATGGTTTTGGCCAACAGCAGCCGCTACATTAAAACGTCAGATCAGAATCAGAAACACATTCATAGAATCTAGGGGGAAAATGCAAAAGAAAATACAAATCCACTTCTTGTTTCAATCTGACGAATATAATGGGAAAATAAAAAATTGCCCTACGTGAAATATGTAAAATCATTGCGTCATCCTTCTACTTTAAAAGTGTCCATAGACGAAAAGATCCACTCGTTTGGCGATATCGCCAAATGAGCCAATCTTTCCCCGATATGCCACTAACGGGCACGGCTATATCAGGGGGTAATCTGAACGTTCCGCCCTATGGCGGGATTGGTCGGGACAAAATCAAACCTGTCCAATCGACCAAATGACCGATCTCCGCCAGACGAAAAATGACGGGATTCTCCACGCGGTCCGAAAATCGTACGAATCAAGGATCTTTGCGTCTATGGCCACCTTAAGTCGTATAATATCTGAAGTCAGTAGTACAAAAATATATATTTTCCAAAACGGTATATAATGTGATGGTTATCACTCAGCGGGGCTCAGTAACCAATTGCAACCAATCAGTGATTAGCTTTTTTTCAGCCAGCTGCAGGTTGAGCACAGAAAGCAATTGTCTGATTGGTTGCCATGGTTTAGGGAGGAACTCCATGATACGTCTGGTGCCGACACGTCGCCATGGGACGAAACGCATGCGACGTGTCGGATGTTACGAGGATAAAGGAAGTGAAGGAGAAATCACAGGTAACAACTATATTAATCCGACTGTTGGATGAAATCGCATGTGACAGTCGGATAAATGTAGTTCTTACCTGCGATTTCTCCTTCACAACATCCGACACGACGCATGCATTTCATCGCATGGCGACGTGTCGGCACCAGACGTATCGTGGAGTTTCTCCCTTACAGCCCAGGAGCAAATTTGGCCACTGTTTATTCCTGAGAGCACAGGCAGCACTGAGAAGAGAAGGGGGCCCATTCTGCAGGTGAGAGTTTCATATTCGGTGCATGTTCCTGCGTGCTTGCTTCATTAGAAGGGTGCACATTCTACGTGCTGCCGTGCACACTAACAATATAAAAAAATGTAAACAGGATAAACGACTTGTTATTGAGACAAATAGGAACCATTATAAATGTGGGTGTTTCCCCACAGAAAGAGGTGTATTGTAATTGCCAAACCAAACACAATGGTGCAGAGCTGGGCTTGTCCCATTCACCACAAACAATAACATTGCAGCAGAATTACCGGTGAGTTTAACAGGGCACCTACAACCTCTCAAGAAAAACACAATAGAGTAAATACACAGAAGTTTGACGGCTGCTAGGCATTTTGAGTGGATTGAAATGGGAAGCCCTGTCTAGTGAACAGCACCTGAAAACTCACAATGTTCCATTCCTGGCCAATAAGCACGCAGCTCGTCTAATGGGCCTTCCCACTGGCCTCGATGGAAATGACTTGTGTCAAGGTTAGAGCTCTGGCGTCGGAAGCAAATTTAGGTATCTGGAGTCTCTAAAAATGCACTGACTCAATGCTTTGGCAGTGATAAAATGCCGTGTATGTTGTGTACTGAACTTCTTTCATTCAGCATGGAAAATACATTAGTACAGGTATGGGACCTGTTACCTGGGGTCTTCCGGGTAACAGATCTTTCTTTAATTTGGATCTTCATACCTTAAAGTGGACCTGTCACCTGGACACAAAAATCTTTATAATAAAAGTCCTTTTCAAATTAAACATGAAATCCAATTTCTATTTTTTATTAAAGCATTCATAGCTGTTGTAAACTCATTTAAACATCTCAGCTGTCAATCAAATATTGTCTGCCCCTCCTCTATGCCAATGGCATAGAGGTGGGGCAGACAATTACTTTCACTTTCCATTCAGCACTTCCTACATGTCACTGCTCTCCCCACATTCCCCGTTCTCTTTACCATTTAATTGTGTAACCAGGACATGGGGATGGACATCAGGTCCCCCATTCTGGTGCACAAACAAGATTCTGAGATGATACAAGGCTTGTCTTAATAACAGTGTCCACAAAATGGCTCCTGCCTGCTTGTTATAATTATGAATTCCCAGACTGAAAGAAACAAGATTCAAATAATTTATATAGTGTAATTAAAGTTCATTTTGCTTGATTAATGTGATAAAATAGGATTTTGAATATTTTTTTGGGGTTACAGGTCCCCTTTAAGTCTACTACAAAATCATATAAACATGAAATAAACCCAATAGGCTGGTTTTGCTTCCAATAAGGATTAATTATATCTTAGTTGGGATCAAGTACAAGCTACTGTTTTTATTATTACACAGAAAAAGGAAATCATTTTTAAAAATTTGGATTATTTCTAGGGATGGGCAAATTTTTTCGCCTAGTTTCGCTGAAAAAACTGACGACCATAGACTTGTATGGTGGCGTGCGGCAAAAAAAAATAAATAAAAAAAATAAAAAATTTTTGACGCCCATGGGCGTCTGCGACATTTCGCTGGTGGCGAATTTTTGGCGAAGCGAAACGGGTCAAATTCACCCATACCTAATTATTTCTTTATAATGGAGTCGGCCTTTATGTAATTCGGATCTTTCTGGAGGAAACGGGTTTCCAGATAAAAGATCCCATACCTGTATAAGTAAAAGTGGAAGGCCCACAGGGTTGTCCTATTTAGAACAATAAACAAGCTCTCTAAGTTTGTTCAGCCCTGGTGCTTGTAGATTCCAGTGCTTGATACACAATCATAGGGCAGATAGATGTGCTCAAACAAAGATGTTATTATGACAGTGTATCTATGTACCCTGTTAGGGTGAAGACACACAGAGCTACCAGTACAGGGTTGGGGTCTGTTATCCGGAAACCCATTATCCAGAAAGCTCCAAATTACAGACTCCATTTTTAAAAATGATTTCCCCTTTCTCTGTAATAATAAAACAGTAGCTTGTAGTTGTTCCCAACTAAGATACAATTAATCCTTATTGGAAGCAAAACCAGCTTATTGGGTTTATTTAATGTTTACATGATTTTCTAGTAGACTTAAGGTATGAAGATACAAATTACGGAAAACCCCAGGTCCTAAGCATTCTGGATAACAGGTCCCATGTCTGTAATTGTTATGGCTACAAAAAAGACTTTAGTGATAATATGATTTTGTAGCCACAAAAACGTATCTGCTACTTGCAGCTCCAGAGATACTAACAGCAGTTACTTGTTGTAGCTACAAATAGACAATAATGAGAATTGCCTCTGCTAAAACACACACAGTCTTAGCAAAGCCAATTAACACCAATGTCTATTTTGTAGCCGGGACAAGTAGCTGCTACTAGTAGCCGTGTGTGTGTCTTCACACTTAGCTGGGTCAGTATTAATGCTCATAGTAGAACCATGTGCACAAGAGCACTATGTCCTATATTCCAGCTTGCGTCTTCAAGCCTTGGGCATTTTCTTCCTCCACATCTGCTGCAAAAGCTCTTGCAACGTTACAGCAGTTAAAGTGATGAATTATTAACCCTCTGCGGGTCGCCGGGGGGGGGAGCAGTGCAATCTATTTGACTGCCTTGATCCTAAAGTAGGGAATTGTAAACTGCCGGCGTTAGGAGAGAGGGCGGCCTTCTGATTGGAGAGACGTTCCGCATTGGCAATCAACCCTAGGAGGCAATCACTGCAGGAGATGGATGAAAAGGCTTTGAAAGCTTATTTTTCTCTAAAAGCGATCATTAAAAAATGATCAGAAACTGTATAAGGAAATCTTTGCCCCCATCTCCCAAAAAAATTCTCTACTTGCGCATCGTTTAAAGACATAAATAAAGGCTTTGTAAGAATATTCCTTTTTAATCTTTTTAAATTGCAGCTTTAGCAAAATATTTATGTGCCACCCAAATCTATATATTGATTTACAACACAGGTATGGGGTTATCCAGAATACTCGAGACCAGGTGTTTTCTGGCTAAGGGATTTGGATCTTCATACATAAGTCTACTAGAAAATCATGTAAACATTAAATAAACCCAATAGGCTGGTTTTGCTTCCAATAAGGATTAATTATATCTTAGTTGGGATCAAGTACAAGCTACTGTTTTATTATTACACAGAAAAAGGAAATCATTTTTAAAAATTTGGATTATTTGGATAAAATGAAATCTACGGGGGGCAGCCATTCTGTAATTTGGAGCTTTCGGAGATGGCATTCGGAACTTTCTGGATAACTGGTTTCCTGATAATGGATCCCATACCTGTATATGTATTCAAAAGTAAACAGACTGCTTTTTAGGGTATGGCCACACAGGCAGATTCGGGGAGATTAGTCGCCAGACGACAAATCTCCTCTTCGCGGCGACTAATCTCCCCTATCTGCCTTCCACCAGCTAAAATGTAAATCGCCTGGGGGCAGGCACCCGGAGCACTTCGTTTTCGAAAGTCGGCCAGAAGTCGATCGGACGGGACTAAAAAAATCCCATCGGATCGTTGCCGCATCTGTTCATTGATGCGGCCCAGCGATCTGACCGCCCATTAGCCATTGTTAGGGCCCACGATCGGATCAGTGCAATATTGCCCAACTCAAGGTGGGCATATCGGGGAGAGATCTGCTCGTTTGGCGACATTGGAAACGAGCGGATCTCTCCATGTATGGCCACCTTTAGCTATTGTATCAGCAGACAAGGAAGTGAAGAGAAGTTGCAGTTTCTCTTCACTTCCTGCTTTTACGATTAACAATGAAAACAAAAGAAAGGAGACCATATCCTCTCCGTCCATTTGGGCCACGGCTGTTGGCGAGTTTATATGGTCGTCAGAACACCGAGATATTCATGGTCTCCTCTCTATCAGAAACAATATCACAGCCAAGAAAAAAACGGAGTAGAAATTCTGGGAATTTTTTTTAAATGATTATGAAGAACCTCTACTTGGCACAATAGACACGGCACAGACAAAAGGAGTCCTTCTGCCACGTAATAGAGTTGATACAAACTTTAAAATAAGTCCTAGGGCATTTTGCCAACCAAACATGATATGACAACATGGAAATACAATAAGACTTCATAAACTTCATAAACTTATTCATTGTTTAAATTGACGATTTTTTTGAACACGCCCATTTTTGTGGCCACACCCCCCAATTACCATGTTCATTTTACAAATTTGGCAGGAAAGTTTGAACATATTTCTGTGTCTTTTTTTCAGTTATTACAGTTTTGCTAATGAAGGTGAATTGCCCTTTAAGCTGTGAGTCTAACTTCTCCCAAGGGACCTGGTTATCTTATATTGTCACAATAACTTATTTGCTCAAAATTGTTACAAAAGTATCTTATCTGCAGCTGTGGCTGTTCTGGGCTCTCTGCAAAAAGCCAATTAAATTAGAAACATTGTTTCTTTTTCTGGCTGTTCAGTGCAGAGAAAATATCGGGACTTTCCAGTACAAATGAGGGACTGCGGGTTGAGCAGTCAAAAGAGGGACCATCCCTCTAAAAACGGGACAGTTGGGAGATATGTTTAATTCATTCTCTCATAAATTTAAGGCACAAAGATCCAAATCCCTGATCCGGAAAACCCTGGGTCTCAAACATTCTGAATAACAGGTCCCATCCCTGTACCACTTTGGAGGGTTTAGAAATTAAAGGTAGCCCTACACTGGTAAACCCTGTAAGGGTCTAATCAATCAGCCCATGTGATCGGAAAGGATTGTCCAGCCACCATACTCGTACCGAAAATTATTTGTCTGTAAGATTTTATTGGTACAGGTATGGGAACTGTTAACCAGAATGCTCAAGACCTGGGGCTTTTTGTATAATGAATCTTTCTATAATTTGGATCTTCATACCTTAACTCTACTAGAATGTAAATATTCAACAAACCCAATAGGCTGGTTTTGCTTCAAATAAGGATTAATTATATCTTAGTTGGGATCAAGTACAAGCTAATGTTTTATTATTATAGGGAAAAGGAAATTATTTTAAAAATGCGATTATTTGGATAAAATGGCATCTATGGGAGAAGGCCTCTCCATAATTCAGATCTTCCTGGATAACGGATCCCATACCTGTACGTGTACTGCCAATTTACAGTACCATTATTTGCAGATTATCTTTAACTATACCAGTGTATAGCACAGTGTTGTGGTTATGGTCCATGCTAATCTTGTAAATGCAAAATTGTGCACCAAGCAACAGCTTACACTCAATTAGTTTCTTATTCAGGCAGCGATTCTTCCCCTGGATCTAGAAGCACTCTAGACCTAGCACTGAATAAAATAACACTGGCGGCCACAGATCAGCCATATCCTTATGACCTGTCATAGGGCAGGAAATAGATAGAGCCCCTTGTGGCCTGTGCCCTCTGCCTCTTGCTGACTTCGATGGAAAGCGATGTGATAGCTCCCAACCCGGCTGTCCAGTTCCACAGGTATATGGACACTGATGTCTTTCAGTTAGTGGGATTGATGTGATTGGGGAGGGGGCAAGGGTGCAAGCATAACTCAGCCAGGCCAGGTGGTGTCCCCAAACCCAGCTCAGAGAACCCCTGTCTTAAAGGAGCAATGCAGTTTAAAAATAAAGACTAGGTAAATAGATCGTATGTACAAAATAAAAAATGTTTCTAATATAGTTAGTTAGCCAAAAATGTAATGTATAAAGGCTGGAGTGACTGGATGTCTAACATAATTGCCAGAACACTACTTCCTGATTTGCAACTCTCTATTGGTGGCCATACAAGGGCAGATAAAAGCTGCAGGTCCTTTAGACTGATTTGGCAGCTTATCTGCCCGTTGGTGGGGGCTTCCGACAGTCCCCCCCCCCCCGGATTGATATCAGGCCAAAAATCGACCTGATATGGATCGGCCAGGCTTGATTTTTCCTGGGATCGAGGATTGCATCAGCTAGTTGATTCGGTCCTACGACTCGTTGGCGGCCATTCTCTACGTGGTAATCCGATCGTTCGGATAAACCCAATGTCGCCCTGCTGTTAGTGGGCATATAGGATTGAGATAAGGTGGCCATAAATAGAGAGATCCGCTCGTTTGGCAATGTCAGCAAATGAGTGGATCTGTGCTTGATATGCTCACCTTGAGGTGGGTAAATATCGGGCTGATCCGATAGTGGGCCCTGATCATAATGAAAGGTATACGGGTGGTGGGATCTGACTAGATTTTTACCCCTCAGATTTCTACCAGCCAGATATCGATCAGGGAAGCCCGTCTGAGGGCCCCACACATGGGCCAATAAGCTGCCGACTCAGTCTGTCGGCAGCTTTTATTGGCCCGTGTATGGCCACCTTAAGTCAGTGACTATAAGCGGGCCCAGATGGGATATAAGTGTTCAGTGATCAACTGATCCTCAGCATTCAGCTCTGATTCAAAAGCAAACAGGTATGACCCATATGAACCCCCCCCCCCCAAAGTATCTAATTGGTTACTGCCTGGTAGCCAATCAGTTGAAACCAAGATAGCTGAAAAGCAGGAAGTAGTGTTCTGGCTATTATGTTAGACATAATTACATTTTTGGCTAACTAACTATATTAGAAAAATTTTTCATTTTGCACAGCAATCGATTTACCTATTTTTTTTCACAGCCAAAGGCCATGACAGAGACGTGTGGCACAGATAGCTCTTCCATTTATTAGAAGAGAAAGTGGCTGTCAGATCAAATGCAGTTTTGTTTGCTGAGAACTGCAGCAATCAAAACCACTAAGGCCAGGGAAAATTCCAAGGAGCTGATAAGAAAAAAAACATTAAGGTAGCTTGAATGCATAAAGTTCTCCAGTACAGGCATAGATTATCCAGAATTCTTGGGAACTGGGGTTTTCTGAATAAGGTATCTTTCCATAATTTGGACCTCATACGTTAAACATGCTATAAATCATTTAAATATTGAGGGGGTTATTTATCAAAATCTGAATTTTTCTGATTTTTTTAAATAAAAAAGTCTAACCAAACGAGAATCTCTGATGATCTTATTAATTATAAAAAAAAAAAAGCATGATTTAATCAGATTGGGGGAAAACTCGATAAAATTAATAAAATCCGAAAAGCCCAAATATTTCTCACCTATCAGTGCAGAGTAAGTGAAGCAGAGCTTGTGGGCGCCATCATTCAGATCTTCGAATTTCTTCGGGTCCTCCAGCAATTTCTGGCACTTTTGGCGTAATCGCAGTTGCTACGAACCGGAAGACTGCTCCAACCGCGCATGTGGCAATACAGCCCTCTATTAAAGATGAAGACCAGCGATCCGAAAGATGTCGGCCACAAGCGCCTCTGCGCTTGCACCGATAGGTGAGGAATATTCTAGGGACATTCAGGGCTATTGAAATATGCGGTGGGGAAGCAGGGGGGGGGACTATCTAGGTTAGTAGGTAGGGGCTTTTCTTTTTTTTTTAAAAGATTTTCTTTATTGAATTTAAACATCCATTAACAGAGAAAAGAAGAGGAAAGGTCCCAATAGAGACCAGACTTCGGAAGTCACCGAAGAGAGAAAAAAGAGAAAAGAGAAGAAGAGAGTGAAGGAAGAGAAAAGAAGGGATGGGTCTCATATTCAGCAGATCTGTTTGTGTGAACAATCCAAAATAAACAATCCTTTATTATAGTAAGCACTGCGGTCGTCATTTATCCTTGTACACTCAGAGGCCTAAGGTCATCACTCCCTGCAAGCATAGTCCCATGATGCCTACTGTAAAGCAAAGGCAAGTGATTCAAGGTGTCCGATCTGCACCCAACCAGGCGTTCCAAATTTTCCCAAATTTACCTGGGCAACCTCTTGCTTGGTAGGTTAGCTTTTGGCTGGGGAGGACATTATTGATCAGTTTTTTCCAGAAGCGTAGAGATGGAGGTGCGGTCGCCTTCCAGTTCATCAGGATGGCTTTTTTTGCAAAATGTACCAGTTGTAATAAGCATATTCGTTCACTGGAGCCCAGATCCAATCCTTCTGTTATTCCCAGTAAGCAAAGTTCCGGCGAACACACATTAGGAAGTCCAAGTTTAGTGCCAGCAAACTGCATTATCTCCCCCCAGAATCTCTGTATTTCAGGACAGTCCCAGAATACATGCTTATAAGTACCTTGATCACGATTACATTTGGGGCAAACATCAGGGCAGCCTGGGTAGATCCGGGCCAGTCTGTGGGGTGTTAGGTAGACGCGGTTTAGGAACTTGGACTGTATGTACCTATCTCTACTGGATATATTAGCCTCAGGTATTTGACATAAGATCTCCTTCCAGTCACCATCATTCAACTGGGGAAACTCATGTTGCCATTTCCTACAAAAATGTTGGAGCGGATCAAAGTCCTCCCGCAGGAGTAGGGCATAAAACCAGCTAAGCTGCCTCACCAATTCAGGACGTCTCAAGTAGCTTTCTAGAGTAGTTTCCACTAACACTGGGGCCCCTTCAGGAAACTGTGCTGCCAAAGCGTGCCTTAGTTGTAGAAACCTGAAGAGCATGCGGTTTTGCAAACCATAGTCTTCCTTCAGTTGTTCGAATTGCTTAATTTCTCCAGACCTAACCACATCTCCCAGGTATCTGATCCCCACTGATGCCCAAGTAGCAGGATCTGGCACCTGCCTAAGTTGTATCAAAGTCTCATTTCCCCACAGAGGGGACCACTTGGACCACTGACTTCTCTTACGGCTAGGGGATACCACTGTTCTCTGAAACACCGTGCATACTGTCTTCATGCTCGGTGTAAGATCATAGATTGAGGTCAGACCCCTATGCAACTGATTAGCCAAAGCCTCAAATGAGGAAATCAATCCTGCCTCAAGAACCACTGCCTGATTATTAGGATTGGGGTTCAGCCACCACCAGGCATATACCAGCTGACTAGCGTAGAAGTATAGCAAAAAGTTTGGAAGGGACAGTCCCCCTCTATTGACTGGGGCCTGGAGTGTCTGCCACCCAATCCTCGGACGCTCCCCTGCCCAGATGAATCCACGTACTATGGCATCTAAATTCCTGAACCAAGTCCTGGGCGGTACAACTGGAGAGTTATGAAAGGCATATAGTAGCTTTGGCAAAAAGATCAGTTTCAATATGTTAATGCGACCAGGCAGCGACAACGGCAGATTTGCCCAGTTTTGCACCTTGAGCTTGAGAGATCTTATGAGGGGGGTCAAGTTAAGGTCAACATATTTTTTGGTGTCTTTATGTATTTCAATGCCAAGGTACCGGAAGCTGTCAACCCATTGCAACAGGGGGCCATGTCTCATATCCCGCTGGGCTCCAGAGTCAATGGGGAAAACTAAAGATTTCCCCCAATTAACCCGGAGGCCAGTAAAATCTCCAAAGCCAGCTATTTCACCCAACAGCCTGGATAGTGAATCCCTAGGGTCCGCCAGATAGACAAGCATGTCATCTGCGTAGAGTGACAATTTCTCCTCCCACCTTTGCAGCTGCAGGCCCACAATTTGGGGATTGGATCTAATTCTAATGGCTAGAGGCTCAATCGCTAGGGCAAAAAGGAGCGGCGATAGCGGGCACCCCTGTCGTGTTCCTCTTGCCAAGGGAATTTCCCCTGTTAGTCCTGAATTAACCCGTACTCTGGCCCTAGGGGAATCATACAATGCCTTAACCCAAGCTATGTAGTTGTTACCTAACTCATATCGGGATAATATCTGCCACAAGTAAGACCACTCTATGGTATCAAAGGCCTTTTCTGTATCCAGGGATACCACGATCCTCTCTCCCATATTCCGATGATTGGCCGAGATATTAGTATACAGGCGTCTTATATTGATGTCAGTGCCTTTATTTGGCATAAAGCCTGTTTGGTCCGGGTGGATCAGTTGTTCTATTACCAATTTCAAGCGATTAGCGAGTATTTTGGCCAAGATTTTAATATCGGAATTTAGGAGAGATATCGGCCTATATGATCCGCAATTTTCAGGGGGTTTACCTTCTTTTAGAATTAGGACAACAGTGGCCAATTTAGAGGTGATTGGAAGAGGGGCACCTTGAACAATATCATTAAACAAAGAAGTCAGTTGTGGAGCTATCAGGTCCCCATGCGCCTTATACCATTCCATTGGCAAGCCATCTGGGCCAGGTGACTTTCCAGACGGAAAGGCGGCTATGGCCTCCAGGACCTCTTCACTAGTAATGGTCTGATTTAGTGTCTCCGAGTCATTCCTAGATAATTTAGGAAAGGAAATGCCATCCAGATACCCGCCCAGAGCCTCCTGAGAGAAGCTAGCCTTGGAGCGGTACAACTCAGAGTAAAAACAAGCAAAGTCTTCCAGTATCTGATCTGGATTTTGGTGTTCTGCTCCCTCAGCTGTTACAATTCTAGGAATTGCCGTTATCTGTGCCGGGTCTCTGGACAGCATTGCCAACAGCTTACCACACTTGTCTCCCCTGTCGTACCAACTTGCTACCCGGTACAATTCCTTCTGGGAGTATTTCCCTATATACGCTAAGTTGACATTCCTTTGGGCAGTTAACAGTGCCTCACCGGACTCCTCTGTTGGGTTATCCGCATGATCCTCCTCCACCCTCTCCAGAACCTCACGGACCTCTAGCAGCCCTGCATCCGCTTTACGCCTAGCCTCCTTGATCAATGAAATATATGTGCCACGTGCATAGGCTTTAGCTGCATCCCAAACAATATGAGCCTCTGCCGTGCCTACATTAGCTTCCCAATATATGTTAAATTGCTGCACAAACTCCTGCCGGATAAATTCATGGTGAATCCACTTGGGGGTAGGGGCTTTTCTTAATTGGGAGTTGGGTTCTCCCAAAAAAATCCTAATTTTCAGTTAACTGATTCTGTGTCTCACATTGTTATAACCATTTAGTCTTTATGCAAACTAATAGTTTCGCTTGAATGCAATGAGGATCTAATGGGCCAATGTCCTTTCTGATTAAAATGGTAATCTTGCCTTTAATTAGCCTTATCTGAGAATGTCCATACAGTATATATTTTTTAGACGTGACATTTCTATTAATATTAAAACTATTACTGTAGAGGAATATTTCTGAGGGCTTTCACTCGTTGTCAATATTCCACAGGAGCGAACAAATGGATCTAGGGCCTAGGTATGTTTTAACTGTATCTATTCTCTACAGTTACCATATATTTTCTATATGTCGTTTTTTTGCAGACACATAGGATGTAAAAAAACTGTTTCACATATAAAACAACCTTTATGTTTTTGCAGCAGTACTTATGTTGTTGAATGTAAGTTGGTATAGATCAACATGGGCAAAGAGGTACGGAAATGGGTAACTTTTTCATGCACTTCTGCCGTAAGGTTTCGAAATCCGATTGCATAAACCCTGTTAAGTGCTTCAAGAACAACGGGTTTCATTATTAATCATTCAAAGTCATTTTGTTTCTTCCTTAAAGCCAGTTATATAATGCAGGGATGCCTAGCAGTTAGAAAGATGCATAATTAAGCAATAATAATAATAAAAACAAAACAGTTAGGTTGAAAAAAGACATGTCTTTTACTTACTATTCTTTCCTGACACATACTGTAGTCTGTAGTGGGATGGTTTCAATTTTTGGTAAGGTGCAGTGGGGCAAGTGAATTTGTAGGGAGCACCGGGGTAAGTGAACTTTTAGGGAGCACCGGCCCAGTATTTTTGGTGTTAAGCTAGCTGATTTGCATACCCTGGGTGGTGCAGATACAGGTATGGGACCTATTATCCAGAATGCTCAGGAACTGGGGTTTTCCAGAGAAGGGATCATTCCGTAATTTGGATCTCCATACTTTGTCTATTTACATTTCATTTAAACATGAAATAAACCCAACATTTATCTAATAGTGAATAATTATATCCTAGTACAACATTCTGTTTTATTATTACAGAGAAAAAGATAAATTTTTTTAAAAAAAACATCTGAATTATTTGATTAAAATGGAGCTTATGGGAGACTGCCTTTCCATAATTCGGAGCTTTCTGGATAATGGGTTTCCGGATCACACACCAATACCTACTACAACCTTATGTACAGCCAACCTACTACAGTCTTCATCAATATGCATTAAGTCCATAGTATGGTAAAAGGAGAACTCAACCCCCCCACTAAAAAAAAACTCCTACCCCTACATCGTCCCCCCTCCATGCTCTACCCCCGCATAGGTGATAACTTTAAGTGCCCCTCATTCTATACTGGCGCATGCGCAGTTGCTACAAACTGTAAGACTGCTCCAACTGTGCATGCGCCAATATGGCAAGCTTCGCTGCGCTTACTCTGCACTTACAGGCAAGTATGAGATATGGGGCACTTAAAGATGTCATCACCTATAAGAGGGAAGAGCAGGGAGGGGGGAACTATATAGGGTACTGGGTAGGGGTTATTTGTGGGGGGAGGGGGCTGAGTTCTTTAACCCCAAAATTAATGCTTAATCAACAGATTATATCAAAATAAGTGACATATTAAAGAATTTTACCAAACTGGTATATATATTTAAGTAAATATTGCCCTTTTACATCTCTTGCCTTGAACCACCATTTTGTGATGGTCTGTATGCTGCCTCAGAGATCACCTGACCAGAAATACTGCAGCTCTTAACTGTAACCGGAAGAAGTGCGGAAGCAAAAGACAGAACTCTGTCCTTAATTGGCTCATGCGACCTAACATGTATGCTTTGTTTGTGTGCACCGTCAATCCTAGGATCCCAGGGGCGGCCCTTATTTACTTAAATGGCAGTTTTCTATTTATGATTACCCAATACCACATACTAGTAAAAAAGTATATTATTATGAAAATGGTTTATATACATGAAGCAGGGTTTCACATATGAGCTGTTTTATGCAATATATTTTTATAGAGACCTAAATTGTTCGGGGGGGGGGGGTATAGTTTTCCTTCAAGACGGCCATACATGGGCCAACCCTGTACACTATCATAAAACTGGGCCTGTGGCCTGAATGGATGTATATGGAGGTGAAGGGCTGTGGCTCCACTATTTTCTCTGCTGATGCACCTTTTATTGGCTGAAGACATTAGCAGAGGATATTTTAGAACCTGCCTAACTGATGAACCAAATCATATTCATGGCACATAGATACAGTATATGTTGGGTACTTTATTAAATCTATGCTGGCTGATCCCAAGTTTCAGTACTTGTATGACCACCCTTAGTGTGGGTCCAAGAGCGGCCAATGGGGAATACAATGAGTTATAGAGGTTGCCACGGGAGGGTTGTTATCACTTACTTCCAATTACAAACAGCTGCCTTGTGAAAAGAGTATACACTTAACTGAACCAAACAAAGGAATGAAAACAGAAATGATTATTGTGGACAAAATCAACAAAAAAAAAAAAAAAAGAATTTTAAGAACGGGATTCACATACCGAATAGGGGAATCTTGACGAGTCTTCCTAAAACAAAAAGGAAAAAAAAAAAAAGATATATGTTTGCACCAGGGTTCTTTTTTTTCACACTCTCGACATTCAGAATCAATTTAACAGTAATTGATGATCAGAGTGGAGAGTGGGAGGGAAAAAAAATTAGAAAGGAAAAAGATAAGAACATAGCCATTTTTATCAGTAAAAAACAGACCCATATAGCTAAAGGCAACAGTCAGAATAGTGTGTTAAATTAATCTTAAACAAATTGTCCCCAAATGGAGGGTTCCTGGTTTCTGAGCAGCAAACTTTTCCCAGGTATCTTCTGCACAAAGCAACTTACTTAAGACAGCAACAGATTGTTTATATCATATTAAGTGGCATATTAAAGAATTTTCAAAATGGAATACATATTTAAGTTAATGTTGCCCTTTTATATCTTTTCCGTTGAGCAGCCATTGTATGATATTCTCTGTGCTGCCTCAGAGATCACCTGACCAGAAATACTGCAGCTCTAACTGTAACAGGAAGAAGTGTGGAAGCAAAAGACAGAACTTTGTCCAGTAAATGACTCATGTGACCTAACATGTATGTGTACCCTTGGTTTGTTTGTGTGCACCGTGAATCATAGGATTCCAAGGAGTGGCTGTTAGTTCTTAAAATGGCAGTTTTCTATTTATGATTACCCAATGGCACATACTACTAGAAAAGTATATTATTATGAAAATGGCTAATTTACATGGAACAGGGTTTTACATATGAGCTGTTTTATGTAGTATATTTTATACAGACCCACATTGTTTAGGGGGATAGTTTTTTCAATAGCTTAACACTAGTGAAGGGGGCTGCGAGGTCGGCCCGAACCCACCCGAGCCCAGTGGATACAGGCCAGCCTCCACATCACTACTCAACACTGCCAACATTTTCCTCATTCTGTATTACCATAAGCGTCATTGCCCTTAAAGTGGATCTTTTAAACCCAACCAATTTACTGAAGCTAATTTACTTAGGGCGCTTCTCTTAGTACTTATTTAATTTACATAAATGTTCTATTTTTATTGGTTTCTGAGCATTTTTAGATAATTCCAGGCTTTTGATTCAAATGAGAGTCAGCAAAGCGATGGCTAAATGTTAAAGGAGAAGGAAAGTCTTTTTAAGTGATCCCATTTACTTACCAGCCAGTGCAGTTCTCTCTGGCCCGGGCAGTCCAGTAAGTAAATGCGATCACTTGAAAAATACTTTCCAGTGAGCACCACTGTGCAATAGTTTTCCTGCTTCTTCTCTCTTCAAATTTCCCAGGGCACATGCATACGCAGTAGAACCAAATAGTCAACTTTTTCATTAAAGTTTGGCTTTTTGCTCTACTGCACAACTGCACCTGAGAGAATAAAGAAAAAGCCAGAAGACGATCACTCCATAGTGCTAGCTAAAATAACCCCGGGCCAGTGCCGTTTTCTGCTGATAGGAGAACCGCCTTGGCTGTCGGGTAAGTAAATGCAATCACTTGGGGGGGGTGCCTAACTTTTGGCACCCCCAAGTGTAAAAAAACTTTCCTTCTCCTTTAAGGTCACTGACACTCTGGACCTTCAAAGAAAGTCATTGAGGACATCACCTAGGCTTCCTGTTGGCCTACATGTACTATTATTTCTATGCAGAATACAACAACTTTATTGGGGGGCAAACACTGTCCCATGGGCCTTCAGCTGGACGACCCTTCCCATACTTCCAAAGTGTCTGGGCATATATACTACCGGGGCAATTTTGGAAAGACCATCTCATGATCCTACAGGAAACAATCTGTAGCATAATTTATATAATAAAGTCTGCCCCAGTGTTCCCTGCTACTGTTTTTTTTTTTAAAAGCCCCAGGGAATAATAACGGATATCAAGGGTCGAAGTGAATTCGAGGGAATTAAAAAAATTCGAAATTCAAAGTAATTTTTAGATACTTCGATCATCGAATAGGATACTAACACTTCGAATTCGATTTGAAGTAAAAATAGTTTGAATATAATCGAAGTGCTGTCTCTTTAAAAAAAACTTCGACTTCAATACTTCGCCAAATTAAACCGGCCTAAACCTAAGGTTTAGAAGTCAAAGTAAAAATCATTCAATCGTACGATAAAATAGTTTGATTCGAATTGTTCGATCGTTTGATTTTACTTTGACCGCAGAACAGCCAAATTCGATGAAAAAAAACTTGAAGTATTTTAATTCGATGGTCGAATGTCTAAGTATTCTTAACTTCGAAATTTGACCCTTGATAAATCTGCCCCTTAATAATGAATAATATGACCCAGGTGTCGTTTTATTCTGAAATCAACATAAGGTTATTGAAATGTGTGTTTTTTTTTATAAGGATCTCCCCAAAAATAATAAATATCAATATTAACAATAAAAATAGTCAAATGACAAAAAAAACTAATTTACTTGATTTTCCAAGCCCCCCATTTGTTTGTTTGCACTCATCTGCAATACCTGCTTTTGTGTGTCTGTAGGCTGGAGCCCTAGACACATGACTATTTGCATATAAATGATCTTGCAATTTAACAAGCACTTCTCACAATGGCTGCAGCACAACAGAAGGCATTTAATCTAAATGGCCACCATACTGTTTCCACCCCCAATTTGTATGGTAGACGCCTGCAAGATTACTATACTGCCACAGATACACAATAAAAATGAATGCAAGTGTTTATGGGACGTTGGCGAGGATATAAAGTCACAGGAGAGAAGCTGAAGAAGGAAGATTTGCAACTGCATTGTTGTTGTGTAAGGACTATACCTGCAACAACTCACAGGCTACATAAATAAATAATGGCTGCATCAGGATGAGCAGGAGATCTTAAAGGGCCAGAAACAACAACAACAAAAGGTGGGGGTGGTCCAGAAACATTTAAATGGATTCTGTCATGATTTTTATGGTGTCGTTTTTATTTCTAAATTACACTGTTTACACTGCAAATAATTCACTTTACCATATAAAATGTTATTCCTGAGCCAACAAGTGCATTTTTTTAGTTGTACTATTGGTGTGTAGGCGCCATCTTAGGTCATTTTGCCTGGTCATGTGATTTCAGCTAGAGCCAGCACTTTAGGATGGAACTGCTTTCTGCCAGGCTGTTGTTTCTCCTACTCAATGTAACTGAATGTGTCTCAGTGGGACCTGGATTTTACTATTGTGTGCTGTTCTTAGATCTACCAGACAGCGGTTATCTTAGGTTAGGGAGCTATTATCTGGTTACCTTCCCATTGTTCTGTTGTTTGGCTGCTGGGGGGAAAGGGAGGGGGTGATATCACTCCAACTTGCAGTACAGCAGTAAGGGTTAGTTTACACAAGGAGATTCGGGGAGATTTTGTCGCCTGGTGACTAATCGCCTCTTCTTCTGGGTGACTGCCTCCTTGTGTCTTCCCATCCGCTATTTTGAAAAGTCGCCTGCGCTAAAGCACATGCGGCGCTGCGTTTTCAGTTTACAAAATGTCTAGCCCATGTCAGATTTCAAAATTGAATATAAAAAAATCTGTTTGCTCTTTTGAGAAATGGATTTCAGTGCAGAATTCTGCTGGAGCAGCACTATTAACTGATGCGCTTTGAAAAAAATGTTTTCCCATGACAGGATCCCTTTAACTGAAACCTGCCACGTCAAGCCTTATCAAGCTGCTCTATATAGCAAGTATCTGTTAATATGTTATTTAGACACAGAGGGCAAATGCCAGTCCAGCTTTCTACACACCAATTGAAGGTTACACATTGGGATCACCTTATAATGATTGCCAAAAGGGTTAAGACTGTAGAAATCACTGTATGCATAAATATAAGGTGCCTTGCTGGAGCTATACAGCATCTAGAAACCAGTTATCCAGAAAGCTCCGGAAAGGCCAGTTGCTCTATAATAATAAAACAGAAGCTTGAACTTGATCCAAACAGCCTTATTGAAGTATATTGCTAATAGACTTACTGTCATTTTTTTTCACTGCTCCAGCAGAATTCTGCACTGAAAGAGCAAAAGATTTTTTTTTTTTAGAAATCTGACATGAGAAATATTGTCAATTTAGCTTCATGTGACATAAGCTGTTGCAAGTTTGAGCATGGCCGTAACCAGATAACTCCCTAACACAAGATAACAGCTGCCTGGTAGATCTAAGAGGTCCCACTGAGACACATTCAGTTACATTTGCCCATAAAGTGTTCACATTGGGAAATTGACAAAATGTCTAGCCCATGTCAGATTTCAAAATTGAATATAAAAAAATCTGTTTGCTCTTTTGAGAAATGGATTTCAGTGCAGAATTCTGCTTAATAACTGATTCATTTTGCCCATGACAGTGCAGTATGTATAAATTATTTTTGAATTTCAAGCTTGAACACAGTCCCAAGTTTCTTGCTGCCAGGGTACCAAATAGCCAATCACAGCCCTACTTGCTTCAAACCGGATGCATTCTGGATAACAGATGATGATGTTCACCTTGCAAAGACGGACACAAAGGTGTTTTTTTCAGCAGTTTTTAGGAGTTTAAACACAGGTTTGAATGCAAATAAATTTGCTAACGGATTCCTTTCTATTGTGCGTTTCAGTGTGTTTGTTTATACACAGTATGCTGCATTTTCTTGCGCTTCTTGCAATATATGCGATCTTTCACGCTCAACAGGCCTTTGAAAAACCCAGAAGAGGACGCCCGTGTGTAAGAGCCCGTAAGAATCCTATGAACCCATATGGGCCACATAGCAAAAATGTAAATAAAAATGTCAATTGAAGGGGTGGTTCACCTTTAACTTTTAGTATGTTTTAGAATAGCCAATTCTAAGCAACTTTTCAATTGGTCTTCATTTTTTATATTTTTTTTTAAATTATTTGCCTTTAGCTTCCGACCCTTTCCAGCTTTCAAATGACCCCCAATAACCCCACTGACACCATTTAAAAACAAATGCTAAGGCTACAAATGTAATGTTTTTGCTACTTTTTATTACTACTTTCTATTCAGGCCTTTTCTATTCATATTCAAATCAATGCGTGGTTGCTAGGGTAATTTGGACCCTAGAAACCGGATGGCTGAAATTGCAAAACGGAGAGCTGCTGAATAAGAAGCGAAATAACTCAAAAACTACAAATAATAAAAAATGAAAACCAGTTGCAAATTATCTCAGAATATCAATCTCTCCATCATACTAAACGTTAACTTAAAGGTGAACAACCCCTATAAAAACTAGAGTTTATGAGAAGTTATTGCTCTAGCCCTTACATTTCCTCCTTTCAAACCTGTCTCTCAAGTCTAGGGCCATACAGACGCGAAATCAGCCTGCCGAAAAGCTCAGGTCGATTTCAGCCCCTCTCCATGAGCAGTATCCTGCTTCTTTCGTGTCCAGAACCCTTGGGGCAGATTTACAAAAGGGCTAAGTGGCCGTCACTAGCGATAATTCGCCAGAAATCCCATCCGCAGGGACATCGCTAATTCACGAACAATTGTAGAGGACAATATATGCAAACAAAAGAGTTCATCATTAACAAATTTTCGTGCCGGAGAACAATTGTTACTCTGCAAATTCACTAAAGTGTAAATTTTCCATTATATTACCCCTTTCGCCCTATTCGTATTGACCTAAGCGCAAGAGTAATAATTAAAGGGATTTTTTTTTCCAAAATGGATCAGTTAATAGTGCTGCTCCAGCAGAATTCTGCACTGAAATCCATTTCTCAAAAGAGCAAACAGATTTTTTTATATTCAGTTTTGAAATCTGACATGGCGCTAGACATTTTGTCAATTTCCCAGCTGCCCCAAGTCATGTGACTTGTGCTCTGATAAACTTCAGTCACTCTTTACTGCTGTCCTGCAAGTTGAAGTGATATCACCCCCTCCCTTTCCCCCCCAGCAGCCAAACAAAAGAACAATGGGAAGGTAACCAGATAGCAGCTCCCTACCACAAGATAACAGCTGCCTGGTAGATCTAAGAACAACACTCAATAGTAAAAACCCATGTCCCATTGAGACACATTCAGTTACATTGAGAAGGAAAAACAGCAGCCTGCCAGAAAGCATTTCTCTCCTAAAGTGCAGGCACAAGTCACATGACCAGGGGCAGCTGTGAAATTGACAAAATGTCTAGCCCCATGTCAGATTTCAAAATTGAATATAAAAAAAAATCTGTTTGCTCTTTTGAGAAATGTATTTCAGTGCAGAATTCTGCTGGAGCAGCACTATTAACTGATTCATTTTGAAAAATGCTTTAAGTTTCGCTAGGCAGAAATGAACATTAGTGAAAGTTGCTATAAAATGCTTATGCTGACAAATATACGCCAGTAAATCTTCGCCAGCGTTCATCTGCCGAGACGCAACTTCGCATTTTAGTGAATTAGAGTAGTGGTAGCGAATTGATGGCTGATGAAGTGGAGCAAAGTGTGGCAAAGTCTTCCGAGTCGTTAATTTGGCTGAATGTGGATCATGTGACCTCCATAGGTCGGAAGTTGCCATACAGTGCTGCTCAAAATAATGCCTGTGTATTGTAAAACATGTTTTACCAGGTTAATTGTTTGCTTATATGACTTCTAATCTGCATTTCAAGAATTTCTGCCTTATTTATAGACAACACAACAGGTTTATCTGTTCTTTTACTTTCACTTTGTTCAAGGCCCAAGTCAAGAATCTATCTCGGAAGACGACGATGGCTCTGCCACAAACTGGGAGGAAGTATTTGTGTATTTATTATTTTAAACACCATAGGAAATAAAGATTGGCGTTACTATTTTCAATATTCTTTTCAATCACCCTTCTATTGGCCCTTCATTCTAACTGCCATGCTCCTGCCAGGTTGCTAGGATAGTTTAAGACCTAGCAACCAGATACCAGTTAAAATTCCAGGAGTGAAGACTAATTGCAAACTGTTTTATAGTGATGTTGTTGACATCACACTAAGGGGCAAATTTATCAAGGGTCGCATTTGGGTATCCTGCGGTCGAAGTAAAATCACTCGATCGAATCGAACGATTTGAAGGATTTCATCGAACGACTTTACTTCGACTTCCAAAAATGTAGAAAAATGCTCCCCATAGGCTAACATAGGACTTCTGCAGGTTTAATTTGGCGAAATATTGAAGTTAAAGTTTTTTTTAAAGAGACAGTATTTCGGTTATCGAATGGTCGAATATTCAAACGATTTTGCTTCGAATCGAAGTCGTAGTATCCTATTCGATGGTCAAAGTATCCAAAAAATTACTTCAAATTTTTTAACTTCAAAAGTTCCCTCGAATTCACTTTGACCCTTGATAAATCTGCCCCCAAAAGTTCAGGTGAACTGCCAACTGATTGTAACTATATACAAGATGACTTTTATCCAAAGTATTTAAAGGGGAACTATCGCAAAAATTTAAATTTAATATAAGCCTCAGCATATTGAAATAAGAAACTTTGTAAATACAATCAATTAAAAATTCTGCATCGTTTCTGAAATAATCAAGTTTATGTTCACTGTCCGTCTGTCAGCATCTGTTTCTCTTCATTCTGTCTTCATGCGGCAGTTGGGTTTTAGATATTTATTGACAGTTAGATCCAATATATCTTATAGGGGGGCTTCCTTTCCTAGTAGATGTATTAGAGCTCATTCAAATAACTGATTCCAGTACAAACAAAATCTAACAAAATAACTGTCTTTTGCACAAATTCTGCATGTAGAGAGACATGATGTCTGGTGAGTTTAATAGAGTGAGCTCTAATACATCTTCTAGGCAAAAGGAGCCCTCCTATAAGATATATTGGATCTAACGGTCAGTGATTATCTGACAACCAACTTCTGAATGAAGAGAAACAGATGCTGAGAGAGGAATAGTGAAGATGAACTTTATTTCAGAAAACAGTTCAGGTATTTTAATTGATTGTATTAAGATAGTGTATTATTTCAGTATGCTGAAGCTTATATTATATTTTAATTTTCACTATGGTTCCCCTTTAAACACAATTGAGCATTAAATAGTAATAACGACCCCGTATCAAAGCAAGTATACACTGGAAAAGAAGTGAATCTAAAGCTAAAATGTTTGTTTATGAGCGTTTCTACAGTAGTAGAGTATATTGGGCAGGACATAAAGGGTTGGGAGAGGCCAGGAAGTTTGTTAGAAGCACAATACTATTATTGCATCAAAGGGAAACATACAGTTGTCCAACCCTTAAACACCAGCCACAATTTATAACCGACAAATATGAATAACGACCAGAGAAAAACATTCACGTAACCGCAACTTCCTCGTGCATCAGAGCTGGATGAACGGGAATGGTCCCACAGCCAATACAGAGATTAATGCTGTCACTCAGGGGAAGGTGCAGGATAAAGAGCTAAGTAAGGCCTCCATCTCATTATTTTCATGCCAGTCACATAACTATACAGTAATAAAAATCAGAATTCTCTGCAAATAAGTATGGACAGTCCTACAGATTGCGATTAGATCGAATTCCTCCAACTACAGCCATTTCTATTTCTCTTGCTTTTCTGCAGCTGGTGTATGTCGAATAAACCATTAATGCACAATGTTCCACCACCGCATCCAAAACCCACACCCAGATTAGCCAAGTGACCTCATTCACAGATGCAAGAGTCTAACTGTGGCACCCCACCCACCCATCCCATAAAGATGGAAGCAGGGGCTCCGAGTTTACAGTGGGCAATGTCTTAGTACAGGTATGGCATCCAGAAACGCGCTATCTGGAAACCCGTTATCCAGAAAGCTCCGAATTACAGAATGGCCGTCTCCCATAGATTTAATTTTATCCAAATTTTTAAAAATTATTTCCTTTTTCTCTGTAATAATAAAACAGTAGCTTGCACTTGATCCCAACTAAGATGTAATTAATCCTTATTTGAAGCAAAACCAGCCTATTGGGTTTATTTCATGTTTACATGATTTTCTAGTAGACTAAGTATGAAGAGCCAAATTACAGAAAGATCCATTATCCAGAAAGCCCCAGGTCCAAAGCATGTTGGATAACAGGCCCCATATCTGTATAAGATATATTCCCCTTTACATTGGTACTGGCAAAGACCCACTTAGCATAGTCTTCTCCATCTGTTATGCCCCATTTCCCATGCTTTTTTACCTATAACTGCCATTGTTCCTAAATTATGTGGCTGGTGCCAGCTCTTATGGGTGCAGCCCCATAGACTCCATTTTATCCAAATAATCCAAATTTTTAAAAATAATTTCCCTTTTCTCTGTAAAAATAGCTTGTACTTAATCCCAACTAAGATATAATTAATCCTTATTGGAAGCAAAACCAGCCTATTGGGTTTATTTAATGTTTACATGATTTTGTAGTAGACTTCAGGTATGAAAATTACAGAAAGATCGGTTATCGGGAAAACCCCAGGTCCTGAGCATTCTGGATAATAGGTTCCATACATGTACCATATTGCAGATTAAAGTTCTCTATAAAGCCATTCAGGAAACCTATTTGTGGGGGTCATCATCACCTATATTAATACAGTTAGATTTCACTTTATTACAGATTAATTCTAGGCACAATCACAGGCTGTGCAGATGACACTAAGGGCCAAATTTATTTTTTTATTTATTAAGGGTCGAACTGAAAATTCATTTTTTTTAATGGTCAAAACTCTCATTCCACTAGGGAATTATCCAAACTCGATTTGAGTTTTTTTAAAAACAAATTCGAATTAGATTTTCGAGATGATTTATACTCTGGCCCTTTAAGAATTCGATTACGACTATTCGCCACATAAAACCTGTCGAATTCACGTATAAGGCAATGGGAGAGACAACCAATTTTGAGATGTTTGTAGCCTTCCTGACATTGAGGGTTTTTTTTCAAAGAAAAAACTCGAATCGCGTTTGGTCAAATTCGACTTGAGTTTCCAAATCAGTAAAATTCGTCATTTACATATTCGATTTTTTTAATCAATAATCCCCCAATCGAATTTCAAAGTAAATCGAATTTAGTAGAGTTTAAAAAAAAAAAAAACTTGCATGAATTCAAAATTCGACCCTTGATAAATGTGCCTCTAGTATTCACTATGGATCAAGACTGCATTATCCAGGGAATAATCTAACAAAATATAAGGATATCTGAAGTCAACAAGGAGTTCGATGACCATAAAAACACAGGGGCTACATGAGTTTATACAGTCCATGACGACTGCTAAAAGAAAAAGAGGATAACGGAAATATATTATTTTAATAATTCAGAAGTCATGTGACATGAGACCTCACTAAGCACCACAAGGATATAGCTAACCTGTTATTAAAGGCTCAAGTGCACTATAAATATACAGTATATAATACACAAAAGCCATGAATATCTTGTAAATTATATCCGTATTAACGGTGAGTTCTGATGTCATCAGTGATAAACGGTGAGTAGTGATGTCATTTCTGTCACATGACTCACTGAAACTTGTGTATTACAATAAAGCACCCCCTGTTGCAAAATTTGAGGTTATTAGAAGTTACCTCGGAGTTCCATGACCTGTATAAAAACACTCGGCCTTCAGCCTCATGTTTTTATATGGTCATGAATCCTCAGCAACTTATAATATCCTTATAATTTACAAGAGGAAGTATTTTATTCACTATATACATCATATACATGACATGAAAGAAGACATGGGGAGGCACATTTATCAAAGGTCGAATTTCTAATTCATGCAAGTTTTTAAAAACTTCCCCAAGCTCCCATTGATTCAAATTTGACCTATAAGTCAGGATAAGACAAAGTGTATTAAGGATATGTCTATGGCTATTCCTATTGTTTTACTTGACCTTGACTCGATATTACAGGCTTGGGATTGGTTACTCTAATACTAAGGACATAGGGTCACTAATGAGGGGCGTAACTCATTAATTCTTCTGAATGATTCATGTTTAAAACTGGGTCAGCATCAAGGCATTGTGTGATTATTATTAGGGACAATGGAATGGTTCAAAGTATGAAGGGTCAGAGAAACTGAGGAAGTGGGCAACTGTTATTGTGCCCATAGTTTCCAGATTATTTATCCCATATCCATTGCTTACTGTTTTTCAGCCCAGTCCTCAACTATGGAATCCAGTACCGAACATTTTTATTAGCAGCACCCCACATGATTGAAAGCAACCCCCCTTACTGGTACAGGTATGGGACCTGTTATACAGAATGCTTGGGGCCTGTTATCCAGAATGCTCAGGACCTGGGGTTTTCCGGATAACAGATCATGTAATAGAAAATCATGTAAACATTAAATAAACCCAATAGGCTGGTTTTGCTTCCAATAAGGATGAATTATATCTTAGATCAAGTACAAGATACTGTTCTATTATTACACAGAAAAAAGGAAATCAATTTAAAAAATTTGTATTATTTGGATAAAATGAAGTCTATGGGATTCTGTATTTTGGAGCTTTCTGGATAACAGATCCAATACCGATTTTCCAAGAGTCTCCTAGCTGGATGTGATCCTTTTAATGGATTCAAATGCCTTCCCAAAGGGCCACATGTACATCTACATTTCAAACAACCTGACCTACCCAAAAAAAATATATGATGTAGCCTGTCCGAGTGGGATATGAAACAACTCATTAAACATCAACCGTAGTTACCTGGCATTTACACTAAGGGGGTTATTTACTAAACTCCAAATGCAAAAATCATGAAAAATTTGTGATTTTTTTTTTATATAAAATCAGACTTAAAAAAAAAAAATCAATTTTTATTAAACCTCGAGGATGGAAAAATCCCAATCTTAAAATCCGGCATCTCACAACTGTCGAGGTTACATCTAAATCAATGGGAGAAGTCCCAATGATTTTTTGATGTGGCTCGGTTTCCTGCAATACCCCGAAGTTTTCGGATGAAAATTCTGAAAAAAATTTGACATTCGTGAAAATCGGATGAAAAATATCCGAAAAAATCGTGAAAAACCGGTTTTTTTTACCACAAAGCAAATTTTCGGGAAAATGTAATAATAAATAAGCGTAAAAAACCCGAGCGGATTAGATTGGAGTTTGTAGCAGAAAATAATGAGATAAATTCGGACTTTGATAAATAACCCCCTATATGCATAGAGGCCTTAGAATGTAAGCTCCAATGGCGCAAAGAGGGATGGCAATGATGGGATGTGTCACGGCTATATAAAGGATAATAATACATTGATAGATGTGAAGCTATTAACATTATTATTATTATTATTAACATGTATTTTAGAGCACCAACATACTGTGCAGCCCTGTTCAAGGGGTTGTTCACCTTAAAATTAACTGTTAGTATGATGTAGACAGTGATATTCTGAGACAATTTGCGATTGGTTTTCATTTTTTATTATTTGTGGTTTTTGACTTATTTAGCTTTTTATTCAGCAGCTCTCCTGTTTGCAACATCAGCAGTCTGGTGGCTAGGGTCCAAATTACCCTAGCAACCATGCCTTGATTTGAATATGAATAGAAGAGGCCTGAATAGAAAGTAGCAATAAAAAGCAAAAACATTAAATTTGCAGACTTACACAGCATTTGTTTTTAGATGGTTTCGGTGACCCCCATTTGAAAGCTGGAGAGGGTCGGAAGCAAAAGGCAAATGATTGAAAAAAAATATAGAAAACGAAGACCAATTGAAAAGTTGTTTAGAATAAGCCGTTCTAAAACATAATAAAAGTTAAAGGTGAACCACCCCTCTCTTACACACGGGAGTCCTCTTCTTCTGTTTTTCAAACGCCTGTTGAGCGTGAAAGATCGCATATATTGCATTTACACACTTTTTTTTTACACTCAATTAAGTTTTTGTCTGTTTTTAACAATCCTCTATTCTATTGAAAGCTGAACGCGCACCAATCGCAAGAAAATGCAGCATACTGTGTCTAAACAAACACAGAATGGAAAGGAATCCGTTTATTTGCGTCCAAACCTGTGTTTAAACTCCTAAAAACTGCTGGAAAAAAAAACACCCATGTGTAAGAGCCCTTAGGAGCTTCCTTCTTTGCAAGGTGAACATCATCATGATATATTTATACAGGAATGAGATCTGTTATCCAGAAAGTTGCTCAGTGATTTGAATAAGAGACTACAATATGAATAGGAGAGGCCTGAATAGAAAGATAAGTAATAAAAAGTAGCAATAACAATACATGTGTAGCCTTACAGAGCAGTTGTTGCTAGATGGGGTCAGCGACCCCCATTTGAAAGCTGAAAAAAGTTAAAAAAAAGGCAAATGATTTAAAAACTATAAAAAATAAAAAAAATGAAGGCCAATTGAAAAGTTGCTGGCCATTTATAAAACACTAAAAGTTAACTGTAACTGGAAGGTGAAGCCCCCCTTTAAAGATCAGGGGAACCTGGGCCTTGGGAAGGTTGGGAGATCCCAATGTAAAAGTGTTGGAATGAACCATCACATCGCTGCAGGGGGAGATAATAAGGGTTGCAGCAGGGCAGATTGAGGGAGTTGTAGTTCATACAGGGCAGGAGGAGGATTATAGGAGTTAATAGGAAGACAATTTAGAATACTACAGAATAGTCAATGACACACTTTGCTAACAAGGAGCCCTGAGAGACTGGAAGTGCAGGTAAATCCCCCTACAGCTGAGGATGCTGGGATTTGTAGTGCAGCAGGATCTAGTCACACTCACAGAATGGGAACCATTGCTTTTCCTACAGCAGCAGCAGCAAACGCTGCGATTCCTGGTAAACCAGACTGTGCCCCCCCTCCTCCTCCTCTCTACCAGGGACAACACAGCCTCCCCCGCCCCCACCCCACAGAAAGACAAGTTAAAGGGAAGCGGAACCCGCACTCACGTCGCTTTCCACCTCGATGTCATCGTTATCGCTCATGCTTTCCTATAGTGATGGGAAGGAGGGGAGAGGCTGCTGCTCGGGACTGAAAACAAACACTATGGGTAAAAAAATAAATAAAATCCGAATTAAGGAAGAAAGGGGGGAAGAGACCCTCTCTGTGCCCTGGAAAACAGACCAACGGAAGCCACACGTGACTCCACACTGCTAGGGATCATTAGCCAGAATTCTAGCCTCTGAGCGAGCCGGCCCGCAGCATGCTGGGAGATGGAGTTCGCTACGGGCCGGAAGCGCCCCGCCAGCCTATGAGCCGCAACCCGGAAATAAACTACAACTCCCTCGTAGCCTTGGGAGCGAACAAGCTCCACTGCGCAGGCGCGGCTTTTCAGGCCGCTGATGGGATTTGTAGTCTAGTGAAGTAGAGATTTCCCGGAAGTGTGATGGAGACACGTGGATGGAAGGGAAGCTGGGCGAGTTCGTGTGTGTTTGTTTGTGTTTGCGTCGCTGTTTATGGTGGCGGGTGCGGGCTTGTTGTTTAGTGTCTACGGAAGGGAAACGCCTGCGGGGGAGAAGGCCGCTCCTTTAGGAAACACTACTGAGCCGCCCTTAGGGAATCACCTCGGACTAATTAAAATATGGGCACAATATTGCTCCAACGTTGTAACCATCTTGTTTATATCTGATATACAGTTTGGGCTTTTACTTCTGCCTGGCATTGTAAATGTTATAATAAGAAATGACATGTTGTGACGTCAGAACTTGCCATTTATAACTTAAAGAGACAGACACCAAGCGTTTATGTGCGGCTGCTGTTTGATCAGAGCCCAAAGCAACTGTTACCATGCCCTCTTTGCCAACCCAGCAGACATAGAATAGGAACAGCCGTGTGTAGGTCCCACTAAGGATGAAACCTGTCCTGTAGATGCAATGCTTGTGTTTGTGTTGGTATAGTGTTAAAGGGATATTGTCATGGGAAAAAAACATTTTTTTCAAAATGAAACAGTTAATAGTGCTGCTCCAGCAGAATTTTGCACTGAAATCCATTTCTCAAAAGAGCAAACAGAATTTTTTATATTCAATTTTGAAATCTGACATGGGGCTAGACATATTGTCAATTTCCCAGCTGCCCCAAGTCATGTGACTTGTGCTCTGATAAACTTTAATCACTCTTTACTGCTGTACTGCAAGTTGGAGTGATATCACCCCCTCCCTTTTCCCCCCCAGCAGCCAAACAAAAGAACAATGGGAAGGTAACCAGATAACAGCTCCCTAACACAAGATAACAGCTGCCTGGTAGATCTAAGAACAACACTCAATAGTAAAAACCTATGTCCCACTGAGACACATTCAGTTACATTGAGAAGTAAAAACAGCAGCCTGCCAGAAAGCATTTCTCTCCTAAAGTGCAGGCACAAGTCACATGACTTGGGGCAGCTGGGAAATTGACAATATGTCTAGCCCCATGTCAGATTTCAAAATTGAATATAAAAAAAATCTGGTTGCTCTTTTGAGAAATGGATTTCAGTGCAGAATTCTGCTGGAGCAGCACTATTAACTGATGCGTATTGTCATTTCCGATGACAGGATCCCTTTAAGTTGGCCATACACGGGCAGATAAAGCTGCCGATATCAGTCGTCTGGACCAATTTGACAGCTTATCTGCCCGTGTGTGGGGGCTTCAGACGGGTCTTCCGATCAATATCTGGCCACAATATCGATCGGGAAGGTTTGATTTTTAACCGTCGGAGCCCCTTGGCGTATCGTACTTCGATCGTTTGGCCATACGGCCGAACATTCGAATTACCCCCGATATAGCCATGCCGTTAGTGGCATATAGGGGAAAGATCCGCTCGTTTGGCGAATAGTTTGGAATAGAATTTGTATGTATGGAAATAAAAGCTATTATAGGGATTTTAAACTTTATTTACTTTTTTAAGCACACTGCTATTATTCTGAACACAGCTGTATAGGTCACTGTTTGCTAAATAAAAGACTGCTGCTTTTGGAGGTGTCTTTGAATGTCTGTCCTACATCTACTCTGGTATATGTGCAATGTACTAATTAATGATGGTTCGGGTCGACCTCGCACTGGACCTCGCACTGCTCCTCGCGGACGGGTGCGGGTTGAGCTCTTCTCCTGCTCTCCCCGCCCTCCACCTTCAAATGCCGGCTTCCGACTTCCGGTTTTATAGTCTTGCGTCTGCTCGCCCCACCCCTTTTGTGACGTCATGGGCAGGGCGGGTCTATAAAAGGACCCTGGAAGTGCGGGTTTGAGCAGGGCGGGTTAGGGTCGGTGCGGGTCAGGAAAACCCTGACCCACACATCACTAGTACTTATTACATATTTTCTGAAGGATTATTGCCCCCATATGTAACATAAGGCAATGACTTTGTTCAAGAGCAGTAACCCATGGCATCCAATAAGATACTTGCATATAATTAGGTGACCAGTAAATTCTATCTGCTGATTGGTTGCTGTGGGTTACTGCCCGGGCAGACAGTGCCTTTTATTACATAACCTCTCAAGACTTTAGCATGTGAAATCGAGTAGGCAGCACTACAAGCCCACAGAGCAGAGTGAAGTCATACTCCATTGTTGCCCCTGCTTGTGAGATCCAGCGAGTGACATTCATATTATTTGTACATCTGTTCAAGGTGAAAAACAGTACAAGACTCTGGGCCTTACTGGACAGATCAGCAAACAGGACCACAAAAGAGGGTTTTTCAGAAGATCTTCCATCCACCCATCTTATTAACATAAGCTGCAGATATGTGCTGATACTGGTTAAAGGGAATGTAAAGGCAAAAAAAATCAAATCACATTTTTACTTTCTTTAATGAAAAAGAAACCTATCTCCAATATACTTTAATTAAAAAATGTGTACAGTTTTTATAAGAAATTTGACTGCATGTAGTGAAATTCCCACTTTGTTGTACTTGCTCTGACAGCTGCAGATAGGAAACTTCAGACGGTCCCTAACTGCTCTGCAGGGAAATGATCATACTTTCAATTTACAGGGGGAGCCCCTCCCACCTTACTTCCCTGAACTCGAGCAGCTTTGTTTGTTTTCCTATAAAGCAGCAGGTGACTGTGTAGAGATTTGTATCCGCAGATCCAGTAAAGTCTGTATATTCTGATTATTAATCAGTCTTGCTGTATCCATGGCAGATATTATTTGACTTGTGCTGTTTTGATAATTTATGACGATCCCTAAGCTTAGCCTCCCAACTAGAGTTGGCACCTGGCCGGTATTTTACCAGCCCGGCCGGTATTTTACCAGCCCAGCCGGTAAAAATGTTTCTTGATGCCAATGTTATTTATAGGGAAAAATCATAGAAATATAGGAAGGCCCGTGAGGTTCCCACCAGAAAAGGTGTTAACCCTACTCCCAACTGAAGCGCAGACCACACTGAGCATGTGCGTAGTCTTGCAAAGATGTATAACAAAGTTACAAGATGACAGCCCCCTGTGGCCAACTTTGAAAACATAAATCATTTGTTTAATTAGACTTCTGGTGCAGTAAGTTTATGTTTAGTATACAAAATACAGAATTTCAAGCATTATTCTATTTTAGACTTTAGTTCTCCTTTAATGGCAGCCCTTACTGTTCATTGATGGAGAAAGAAGTTTCTCTAAGGCTTTGGCCCTAGGTATAAAATGATTTTATAAATCATCTTTTATTCAGATGTTCATTTCTTCCCAACCCTGTGCAAATAAAAAAAACTATGCATTCAAGAGTAAATACACACAAAATGAAGCCCTACTGAAAATAATGGATAACGCACTATAGCAATTCTGACAAGGCGCTTACCAGCCAACATCCTCCATACGATGCTAGTATTTGCATATATAGTGAACGCTATGGGATCCGTAGGTTCGGAAATAAACTTTGCTGAAATCTGGCCGCCAACCTCTTGCGAGATGCATTGTGCATATGTCTGTTTGCCGCATACGCTGGTGACGAAATTACGTTTTTTTTTTTTCAAAAAAAGTGTACTAAAATTCTTCCGATATATCTTCCTCCAAGGCTTTACTCGATACAGAAGAGGGAAGTGCCACTGTGGAAATAACAAATATTGCGTTATTATGAACATGCGTGACAGCAGAATTGTGGGGAATGAGAAAAATCAGAAATGCATGTTGGGAAAAGAAAACGAGAGGCTGAAAAGCGCAAATTACAGGTCGGGTTTTTCCCAACCCTAACCCGCCCTCCCTCAACCCGTGCCCATTATATATTAGTTGGGATCAAGAAAAAGCTACTGCTTTGTTATTATTACAGAGAAAAGGGAAATATTTTTTAATAATTTGGACCATTTGCATAAAGTCTTTGGGGCCTTTTCCATAATTTGGAGGAAAACAATCCAATTGGGCTTATTAAATCTTTATATGATTTTTTAGTAGACCCAAGGTATGAAGATCCTAACGGCAGAAAGACCCCTTATCTGGAAGACCCCAGGTCCCGAGCATTCTGGATAACAGATCCTATACATGTAGTATTCTTTTTTTTGGGGGGGAGGGATATAACCAAAGCCACTGCATTTCTAACCTTGCTTGCGACATAAACTGTGCAGTTCATTTATAAACGGTGGGCTTTCAGCCAGCTGCAAGTTGACCAGTGAAAGAAATCATCTGATTGGTTGCCATGGATTACTGCCCAGGTGCAAATTTGCCCTGTGTTTATAAATGAGCCCCTGCATCTTTTATTATCCTGTCCCTACACTAGAGCTGCAGAGGTAACATGTTTGGACCCAATGAAGCGGCAGGGTGCAAAGTGCAAGAATGGGCAGGTGCACTCTCCAGGTGAATACAGTGCTGCTTGCATTCGGGAGAGCTGTATTCATGAGGGGCATGCTGAGAGGCACATAGGCTACGGCCTTAGGAGCAGAGAGCAGAAATGTTTGAGACACATGATGAGTAAATTAGCACTAGGGGCAGAATATGACGCCCCTTAGTACTCTAGTGGGTACTAAGACATACAAGCGTACAAATCCCCATTTAATATTCTGTTCTTAGGCAGTTCATAAAGGACAAGGAAATCCACATTCATTGGGAGTTTCCCCAGGCTGGTGATCCTCTTAGCAAAACAAAACAAAAATACAATGGGAAAAAGGTAGTACAGCATCGTGCCTCCATCTTACTTACCTCTCCCCCTTCAGACTTGCCATATGTAGCAGAGTATACCTGAATTTTTCAGATTTTTTTTTTAAATAAAAAAAGCTATACCAAACTAGAATCCACGATTTGACCTTATTTATTACAAAAAAAAAAGCAAGATTTAGGGGCAGATTCATCAAAGGTCGATTTGATTTTTCGAAAACAATATTCGAAAAAATCTAATTTTGAGCTATTTTTTGTGTAGTTCGACTAGGTGTTTTTATATTCAATTTTGAAATCTGACATGGGGCTAGACATATTGTCAATTTCCCAGCTGTCCCAAGTCATGTGACTTGTGCTCTGAAAAACTTCAATCACTCTTTACTGCTGTACTGTAAGTTGGAGTAATATCACCCCCTCCCTTTCCCCCCCAGCAGCCAAACAAAAGAACAATGGGAAGATAACCAGATAGCAGCTCCCTAACACAAGATAACAGCTGCCTGGTAGATCTAAGAACAACACTCAATAGTAAAAACCCATGTCTCACTGAGACACATTCAGTTACATTGAGAAGGAAAAACAGCAGCCTGCCAGAAAGCATTTCTCTCCTAAAGTGCAGGCACAAGTCACATGACATGGGGCAGCTGGGAAATTGACAAAATGTCTAGCCCCATGTCAGCTTTCAAAATTGAATATAAAAGAATCTGTTTGCTCTTTTGAGAAATGAATTTCAGTGCAGAATTCTGCTGGAGTAGCACTATTAACTGTTGTGTTTTGAAAAAAAACATGTTTTCTGATGACATGATCCCTTTAATTTCAGTTGGTCTTTTTGAAGTTTTTTCAATTCGAAATTCGACCCTTGATAAATATGCCCCTTAATTGGATTGGAGGAAAACTCAGAAAAAGTTGAATGAAACCCTGAATCGTACGAGTTTTGTCCCAAATGGTATTTTTTCCTTGGGCTTTTTCCCAAAAAGTCCTAATTTTTTGGATTTTTGTCTGAAAAGCCCGAAATAGTCGGATTTTCGGACTAATTTCAGAGCAGACCACAGAAGCTTCCAAATAGGATAGGAACCTCTCCCAATGATTTATATACAACCTCTGCAGGTCTGAGATGCCGGATTTTTGGATTCTGACTCTTTGTAGCATTGGGGTATAATGAATTGAATTTTTTTAGTTTTTAGCATTCAGCCTTTAATAAATGACCCCCAAAAAGTAAATTTAAAGGGCACCTATCACCCAAATTTTTTTCTCCCACCAGAGGTGCAAGGTGTCATTAGCCTATTATTAAAGGGCATGTAAAGTCTAGAATAGAATAAGGCTAGAAATGCTGTATTTTGTATACTAAATATAAACATGAACTCACTGCACCACAAGCCTAATCAAACAAATAATTTATGCTTTCAAAATTGGCTACAGGGGGTCATCATCTTGTAACTTTGTTAATAATCTTTGCAAGACAAAGACTGTGCACATGCTCAGTGTGGTCTGGGCTGCTTAGGGATCGTCGGAAACAAAGCTGCTTGAGTTCTGCATGGCTGGTAAGTAAGGTGGGGGCTCCCCCTGGTGTTCATAAGTATGATTGTTTCCCTGCAGAGCAGTTAGGGACCATCTGACAATTCCTATCCACAGCAGTAAATGAAGGGAGAATTTCATTGCATACAGTCAGGTTTCTTATAAAAACGGTACACATTTTTTAATTAAAGTATTCTGGATATAGGTTTCTTTTTCATTAAAGAAAGTTAATATGAGATTTTATTTTTTTTTTGCCTTTAAATGCCCTTAAAGTGCCCTCATGGAGGCATGATACGCATAAGGTTTCAGTTTGCACTACCTATGGTACCTGAACTTTTTAATGAACCATTTAGCAGCAGAAGTTGACTGTGATGCGGTTTGTGCTATGCTACAATCTGTACCGTTTGAATATTTCCTACTCCTTAAACTGAAGGTCTGGGGCATGTGCAAAGTGGTGGATGATTTACCTTATATATAATCATCATCTGTTTTTTTATTTCTTCTTTGGGCTAAAAGAACCTGATCTTTGGTTGGGAGAGACAATAGTTCCCCGCCAATAAATCTCACCCCCCCCCCAAGCACTAAGCCACCCATACTCTTGGTTTGGGCTGCAATATTGGGGCACTGACACAGGGTCGGACTGGGCCGGTGGGACACCGGGAAAAAACCTGGTGGGCTCTGTCAGCCCAGGTCCGCACCCAGATCCTTTCATTTGCTGGCTCCTTTTCTCCGTGAACGGCGCGCGTCAGGCCGAAACACACAGTGCGTCTGCACATACACGCTCGGTAGGGAAGGGGGCAGCAGCCCCAGTGGGCCCCGGGCCCCCCAGTCTGACCCTGCACTGACAATATTTCCGCAGATTTCACTCATTGTATGTGCAACATCACATTTGGGCAAATTCCCTCATCACTAAACATGGTCATCCCAGTGCAGGTAGTGTAGCTCTCACAGGGGGCTTTATTATTGGGGAACAATTTAGGGATGCACCGAATCCACTTTTTGGGATTTGGCCGAATCGTTCATGAAGAGTCGGCCGAATACTGGACCAAATCCTAATTTGCATATGCAGGGAAAGGAAAAAGTGGGGAAAATGTTTTTACTTCCTTGTTTTGTGACAAAAAGTCACGTGATTCCCCTTCCCATCTCTAATTTACATATGCAAATTAGAATTTGGTTCAACCACGGCACAAGGATTCGGTTGAATCCAAATCCAGCTGAAAAAGTCAGAATCCTGGCCAAATCCTGAACCGAAACCCAGATTTTGTGCATTTCTACTAGGGATGCACCGAATCCACTTTTTGGGATTTGGCCGAATCGTTCATGAAGAGTCGGCCGAATACTGGACCAAATCCTAATTTGCATATGCAGGGAAAGGAAAAAGTGGGGAAAATGTTTTTACTTCCTTGTTTTGTGACAAAAAGTCACGTGATTCCCCTTCCCATCTCTAATTTACATATGCAAATTAGAATTTGGTTCAACCACGGCACAAGGATTCGGTTGAATCCAAATCCAGCTGAAAAAGTCAGAATCCTGGCCAAATCCTGAACCGAAACCCAGATTTTGTGCATTTCTACTAGGGTTGCACTGAATCTAGTATTTTGGTTTAGGCTAGAGATGCACTGAATCCACTTTTTTGGATTCGGCTGAACCCCCAAATCCTTGGCGAAAGATTCGGCCGAATTTTAATATGCAAATTAGGGGTGGGAAGGGGAAAACATTTTTTGCTTCTTTGTTTTGTGACAAAAAGTCATGCAATTTACCTCCCGCCCCTAATTTGCATATGCAAATTCGGTTCGGCCTGGCAGAAGAATTCGGCCGAATCCTGCTGAAAAAGGCCGAATCCCGAACCGAATCCTGGATTCGGTGCATCCCTAGTTTAGGCCGAACCCTGGAATCCTTGGTGAAAGATGTGGCCGAATACCAAGCGGAATTCTAATTTGCATATGCAAAATAGGGACTGATAAGTGAAAAGATCGTGTGCGGTTAAAAATTTTCTACTTCCTTGTTATGTGAAAAAAAAGTCATGTGATTTTAAGGATTTGGATGTGGTTCGGCCAGGCATGAGGATTTGGCTGATTCATGGCCAAATATTGAAGCAAATCCTGGTTTAGTTGCATCCCTAGAATAAACTATTGTTTTTTTACAGTGCGGGCTGTATTAAAAATTTTAAGGAGTCAAGATGTGTCATTTCATAATGTCACATCAAAGTGTCATCTGTGCATTATTCTATAGGTGCAATGGCACTGCTAGTATTGAGGCATCCCTGGAGCTCCAGTGTTCCCATGCAGAACGTGGATGCACAACTATGGCATCAGTTCACACGACTGCATCTTATTTGTTCTCAACTGCAGTTGCAATTGTAAATGAGCCCTCATGTATCTGCCCCAGAGCTGCCAATGCTATAAGAATGATAGATATCACATATATCAAATAGAAATGATAGAAATCACTTTTAACAGGATTTTGCATCAGCCTAATGTGAAGTTACCTTATTGTGCCACTAGGTGTCACTGTTGGTTCCTACATTGCTAATGTCGCAATAACAAGGACAGGGTTAATCAGATTCCAGTTTCTACGCAGGATTGCCTGTTGTGGTTGCTAAACACAATTAAGTTACATTGCTCTGTTACATAGACATATGTTGTGCTCTAAATATTATTTAAAGGCTAAATATCACAAAAATGAATTTAATATGATTTAATATATTAAATATATATATATTTAATATAAGCTTTCTCATACTGACATATGAAACTGTCTAAATACAATCAATTAAATATTCTGCATTGTTTCTGAAATTATCAAGTTTATCTTCACTGTCCCTCTCTCAGCATCTGTTTCTCTTCATTCTGTCTTCATGCAGCAGTTGGGTGTCAGATATTCACTGACAGTTAGATCCAATATATCTTATAGGGGGGCTTCCTATCCTAGCAGATGTATTAGAGATCACTCAAATAACTGATTCCAGTACAAACAAAATAACTGCCTTTTGCACAAATTCTGCATGTAGAGAGACATGATGTCTGGTGATTTTAATAGAGTGAGCTCTAACACATCTCTCAACATCTGTTTCTCTTCATTCTCTCTTCATGCAGCAGTAGGGTGTCGGATAATCATTGACAGTTAGATCCAATATATCTTATAGGGGGGTTCCTTTCCTGGCAGATGAATTAGAGCTCACTCAAATAACTGATTCCAGTACAAAAAAAATCTAACAAAATAACTGCCTTTTGCACAAATTCTGCATATAGAGAGACATGATGTCTGGTGATTTTAATAGAGTGAGCTCTAACACATCTCTCAACATCTGTTTCTCCTCATTCTCTCTTCATGCAGCAGTAGGGTGTCGGATAATCATTGACAGTTAGATCCAATATATCTTATAGGGGGACTCCTTTTGCCTAGAAGATGTATTAGAGCTCACTCTATTAAAGCTTCATCCTAGTAAGTAGCAATGACAGGGGCGTAACTACAGAGGAAGAAGACCCTGCGACTGCAGGAGGGCCCAGGTGGTGCAGGGGGCCCCATGAGTCTCTAATTAATGTGCAATTTTAATATATTTTGGTAAAACAGGACAACCTCTGGACATGTTGGGGCCCTAAATATAATTTGCTGTGGAGCCCAATAACATTTAGTTACGCCACTGGGCAGAGATGCAGTTGACTGGAGACAAGTCTGCTAAATACAGGCAACCCATATTCATAGGAAGAACAAAGAGGTGTAGAGGGTGCTGGGGTTGCAATGTTGGGTGCTGTTCTTTAGTTGACATTGCTTTTACAAGGGTGAAGCATTTATTTGGGGAGGCTACCAATAGATGCCTTATATTGGAGATCTGATAACTACCTACTTAGATCAGGCATCTATTTTGGATAGGCAAAAGCTTCCTAAGCCCTTCTTGTTCTCCTGCTATGCACTAAAAAGGAAAAGTAAATGGGTGGCCTCAAAGCAATCAGGCTGTGCCCCTCAATATAAATATACATTATTTAGATGCGTTCTGAATATAAATCTAGGGCTCATAATGCAGGAGGTGCAGGTTTGTGTGTGTGTTCACTTGTATTCGGGGCTGGGATTGATGGATGTGTTGCCGGCTTCCTAGCGAAGAACAAATAATAAATGAAGTCTGTCTGCTCTGGTTATTTCACGCATTATATTAATGCATTAATTTCTTTCCAGAGAGAGAGCAAGAGCTCTGAAAATGTCAGAAACTGCCATGAGTTTATTTATATATAAGGGCTTAATAATGATCAGATTACAAAGGTTAAACAGAAGGTACACATCATTAGAAGCTGCCAGCGGGGATCTAGAACAGTGGAACGGTGAGAGTGAATGCTGGGAAAGGAACATAAAACCAGTGCTGGGCGCAAGTCAGAGCAGAAGTGAGATATAGAAGCAGTAGAAAGGACTTGTTTACGAAAGTGTTGAGTGCCGACAATTGCACATTGTTTTCCAGAACTCCTGTGAAAAACACCAGCTGCCACAACCAAGCACAAAGTTAGTGCAAATATTGAAGGGGTTGTTTACAGAGACCCAGGGAATTTCTGCAAACTCAGTGCCTCACCAGAAATCAAACACTAGGTGCAGAAAGCAGCGCCAATGGGCACATGTCAACCCAGCCAGGGCCGCCTTCAGGGGGTACTCCTGTACCTGGCCCGGGCCTAAAGGGGGACCTGCCTGTGCTGCACTTTTGGAAATACCTGGGCCCCCCTTGACAGCGCCAAAGCCGTGCCCAAAGTCACAAAAAGAGACAAACTTGAAGTCCCAAAGAAAAAGACCCAAAGTCACAAAAAGAGCAGAACTTGAACTCCCGAAGCCACGAAAAGACCCGAAGTCACGAAAAGAGCCAAACTTGAAGTCCAGAAGCCACGAAAAGACACAAAGTCACGAAAAGAGCTGAACTTGAAGTCCCGAAGCCACAAAAAGACCCAAAGTCATGAAAAGAGCCGAACTTGAAGCCACGAAGCTGTGAAAAGACCCAAAATCACGAAAAGAGTCGAACCTATAGTCCCGAAGCCACGAAAAGATCCGAATTCACAAAAAGAGCCGAACTTTAAGTTCCGAAGCCACAAAAAGACCCAAAGTCACGAAAAGAGCCGAACTTGAAGCCCCAAAGCTGTGAAAAGACCCAAAATCCCGAGAAGAGTCGAACCTATACTCCCGAAGCCACAAAAAGATCCGAAGTCACGAAAAGAACCGAACTTGAAGTTCTGAAGCCAAAAAAAGACCCAAAGTCATGAGAAGAGCCGAACTTAAAGTCCAAAAGCAGCAAAAAGACTCAAAATCACGAAAAGAGACGAACTTGAAGTCCCGAAGCCACGAAAAGACCCGAAGGCAAGAAAAGAGCTGAACGTAAAGTCCAAAAGCCGTGAAAAGACCCAAAATCACAAAAAGAGCTGAACTTGAAGTCCCGAAGCCACGAAAAGAGCCAAAATCACAAAAAGAGATCCGAAGTCACGAAAAGAGCCGAACTTGAAGTTCTGAAGCCACAAAAAGACCCAAAGTCATGAGAAGAGCCGAACTTAAAGTCCAAAAGCCGTGAAAAGACCCAAAATCACAAAAAGAGCTGAACTTGAAGTCCCGAAGCCACGAAAAGAGCCAAAATCACGAAAAGAGCCAAAATCACAAAAAGAGATCCGAAGTCACGAAAAGCGCCGAACTTGAAGTTCTGAAGCCACAAAAAGACCCAAAGTCATGAGAAGAGCCGAACTTAAAGTCCAAAAGCCGTGAAAAGACCCAAAATCACAAAAATAGCTGAACTTGAAGTCCCGAAGCCACAAAAAGACTCAAAATCACGAAAAGAGCCGAACTTAAAGTCCAAAGGCCATGAAAAGACCCAAGATCACAAAAAGAACCGAACTTGAAGTCCCAAAGCCACAAAAAAAAAGACCCAAAGTCGCGTAAAGAGCTGAACTTGAAATCCTGAAGCCGTGAAAAGACCCAAAGTCCTACTGAACACCAATGTGTGTTTTTTTATTTTTTTAAACCCCTAGCCACCAATGTATTATTTTATTACCCCTGGCACCAACATTTTTTTTAAATTTATGTTGGGCCCTGACTACCAATCATTTTTAAAAAACTTGTAGGGGGGCCCTGACCACCAATTTTTTTAAAAAAAAAACTTTCATGGTGGGACCTGGCGCCACAGTTTTTTTTTAAATTATAGGAGACCCTGACCATCAATGGCTTTTTATAACTTTTTTTTTTTTGATTTCTGTGTGGTCTTTTAACTGTGGTGTGGCATGATCTGGAGGTGTGGCTTAGGGCTGGGGTGGGTGGGGCCCAGGGTGATTTTGTTGTACTCCATGTATGGGGCTCCGTGATTTCTAATGGTGGCCCTGGGTCAACCTTATCCATCCATCTATAATGGAGTAGGTGATATGTACAGGGCTCATTGCGACCTGCACCTCCTGACACTTGTATATCTGACAGTCTGATTGACACACGTTAGGAGGTGGGTGGGGAAAGTCTTCGTGCCGTTCCCCAGCCCCTCCAGGAATACAGCACAGCCGAATGCTTGGGGGGTCCAGAATGGAGTGCAGAGACATTCAGCAATAGTATGCTTGGCCTGTCAAACAGACAGATATGAGAAGATATCAAAAATGAACTTGAAGAGCACTTGCCAACTTGAAGAGCACTTGCCAATTTCTAGGTGACTGCACCATTTATTGTCTACTGTTTCCTTGCTTTGCCCCCTTTGCCACTCATTTTAATACCTTCCTAAACAAAACTCCTAAAAAAATCAGAGTATCAGAAAGGCATTTCTGTGGAATGAAGAGCAGCAACACTTGTGATGATAAAATATAAGACACCAGATAGAGGACAGTAGGGTTATAATCTAGACCGAATACACGAGGCTCTTCTTGGTTATACATGGGTCCTTCTTGGTTATACATGGGTCCTTCTTGGTTATACATGGTTATACATGGGTTCAGGTCCAATCAAGAGCAAATGTTTATCTCTTATCGTTTTTGAATGATTTGTCTTCTTCTTCTGACTCTTTCTAGCTTTTAAATGGGGGTCACTGACCCCATCTAAAAAACAAATGCTCTGTAAGGCTACGAATGTATTGTTATTGCTACTTTTTATTACTCGTCTTTCCATTCAGGCCTCTCTCCTATTGATATTCCAGTCTCTTATTCAAATCAGTGCATGGTTGCTAGGGGAATTTGGGCCCCAGCAACCAGATTGCTGAAATTGCAAATTGGAGAGCTGCTGAATAAAAAGCTAATTAACTCAAAAACTAAAAATAATAAAAAAATGAAGACCAATTGCAAATTTTCTCAGAATATCACTCTCTACGTCGTACTAAAAGTTTATTAAAAAACAACCCCTTTAAGAACATTTTTGAGGGAGGAACTCGTGATTTCATAAAATGTTTAGTACAACATAGATTCTTATTTAATTACTTTAACAGGTAAAACACATCTTCAGCACAAGCCCTATTTACTGAGCTCAAGTCAAACCCTCTTTAATATCCTTATATCAATATGGGTGAGTGCAGACTGTGCCAAATTCACTGAGATGGCTTGGGATGTCTAAAATTAGGAGCTGTACTTATAGGGGCAAATGTACTAAAGGACGAAGCGCCTAACGCTAGCGTTAATTCGCTAACGTATCGCATTTTCGTTAATTCGCCGATTCACTAATGGACACTGGCGTAAATTCGCTAGTGTTACTTCGCACCCTTACGCCTGGCGAATTTGCGCAACGGACGTAACTACCCAAATTCACTGACGCGCGCATTTTTCTGAACGCTACCTTTTTACGCCAGACTTCCTTCGCCACCTCAGACCAGGCGAAGTGAAATAGAGTAGATAGGGATTGCTTCAAAAAAAGTTAAAAATTCTTCTAAGTCCCAAAAAACGCTGGCGTTTTTTCTTTTTTTATGGGTGATGGCTGAAAAAGATCGAAAATTTTTTTGGGGCTCCCCTCCTTCCCCCTACATTTCCTAACTCATGGCACCTTAACTATACAGTGGGCACATGTGTAGGGCAAAATAACAATTTTATTTGCTGTTTTGAAGGTTTCCCAGGCTTGTGTAGTGTTGCTACATATACCTCCATTGTAACTTAAATTTGGCGCTGTATGCAAATTAAGCATCGCTAGCGTAACTTCGCTTTGCTTGGCGAATTAACGCCAGCGCAACTTCGCAACCTTACGCTTCCCCTGAGCGCGACTTCGGATTTTAGTGAATTTGTGTAGCACTGGCAAAAAAATGCCTGGCGAAGTGTGGCGAAGCGGACGCTGGTGCAACTACGAATCTTAGTGAATTTGCCCCATAGTCTTAAGATGGACACATTGGGGTTGACAGATCCATGCACCGTCCAGTCTTCTGGCCATTAAAGGAGAAGGAAAGCTGCCAAAGCAGTTTATTGCCAATAGATTAGCCACAATAGTGCAAGTTATAACACTATATTTATTCTGTAGAATGCTTTACCATACCTGATTAAACAGCTGTAGACACTCTCTGTTTGTTTAGTATAGCAGCTGCCATATTAGCTGGGGGTGACATCACTTCCTGCCTGAGTCTCTCCCTGCTCACTCATAGCTCTGGGCTCATATTACAGCAGGGAGGGCAGAGGGAAAATGGAGGGGTAGAGGGCCAAACTGAGCATGCTCAAGCCCAAACCCTGGAGGATTAAGTTGAAAACAGGAAGTCTGATACAGAAGCCCATGAGTACACAATAGAAGGAAAGAAATCCTGTGTTTCTTTTGACAGAGGACTCAGAGCAGCATTACTTTGAGGGTTTACTGGTATATTTATATAGACCTTTCTGATAAAGCTTACTTAATTTTAACCTTTCCTCTCCTTTAAGGTGCCTGTTTGCCTCCTTCTCTCTTTGGGGTGTATTTATCAAAGAGTGAAGTTCCGCCAGTAGAGTGAAATTCCGCGACATTCATTTCTATGGGATTTTTAAAGGCGTATTTCACTTAAAGGTGACATTTCACTTTCACCCATTGATGAACACACATTTCAAAATCCCATAGAAATTAATGTGGCGGAATTTCACTCTACTGGCGGAACTTCACTCTTTGATAAATCTCTTCCCCTTCTCCAGTTCCCTGTCTCCTATTCTCTCTGTGCTTAGAATGCCAGTAAAAGCCGCACAAATGTATATTTTCTATGCTGACACCGGCGATGGAAGGATCACACTACGTCGCACACACGGGAGGTATCACAGCTCAATCCATCATTGGCATAAAAGGGAAAATCAATCACAAGTGCAGAACTGAGCTTTCTTTTTAATTAGTACTGGGAATTCCAAGAATGACCTGCAGATCTGAATATTACTGGCACCATATCCCATTCCTTTTGTAAAGGGCCCTAGAATTCCATCTTCCAGTATTGCAGGAACGCTGGTGATTAGGTGAGACTCTATCTTTATGTTAATGGAACAAATAGGAAGATATGTGGCTGATCTTTCACATTTCTGTTATACACTAATTGCATCCTCTGGAATTCACATATTATCCTTCTGTGTGTGTGGGGTTTGTCCAAGTACACTGGGTCCTCCCAAACCCCCCGAACCATACAGGCAGGTTAACTAACTCCTGATAAAACTGACCCTAGTGTCAGTGGCGTAACTAGAGTGCTCCAGGCCCCCCTGCAAAAAAATCTTCAGAGGGGCCTGGCGCACTCTTATCCCCATTCTCCCGCCCACTTCTTATCCCTCCTCCACCCCGCCTACTCCCCACCCCAACTCCGCCCACTTCCCCGACTTGCGTCCTGTCCTCATGGTTGGACTGGGGGGCCCGGGGCCCACCGGGGGTTCTGCTTCAGGGCCCCCCTCCGGACTCTCTATCAGTCCCTATATCATCTATCTATCTATCTCTCTCTATATCTGTCATCTATTATCTATCGCTCTCTCTCTCTTTCTCATCTATCTATCCATCTATCTATCCATCTATCCATCCCTATATCATCAATCTCTCTCTCTATATATCAATCTCTCTCTCTTTATATCTATCTATCATCTATTTATCTATCTATCATCTATCTATCTATCCATCTTTCTCTCTATCTATCATCTATCTATCTATATCTTTCTCTCTCTCTATCTATCATCTGTCTCTGTCTGTCTATCATCTATCTATCTATATCTACTTGTTATATCTATCTATGGTCTGACTAGCTATTTCTCTCTCTCTATCGTCTCTCTCTATCTCACTATCATCTATCCATCCATCATCTCTCTCTCTCTCTGTATCTCTCTCTATCTCACTATCATCTATCCATCCATCTCTCTCTCTCTCTCTCTCTGTATCTCTCTCTCTCTCTATCTATCTCTCTCTCTCTCTCTCTCTCTCTCTCTGTATCTCTCTCTCTCTCACCTCATCCCAAAATTTTTACCCAATGGGAGAACAAGTGTGAATGAGCAGTAAGGGGCGCACCCTTGCACTCTTCCCCCAGTCATGACAAATTACCCCATAATTGAACCACTGTTACCAACAGATAGAAGAGCTCATCTGTGAAAATACAAAAATACACCTTCCACTTTACCAACAATACAATGTCCCTTTCCAGAATTCCACCACAGTTGCTGGTGCCATAAAACATTTTGGCTAAAGCTACTTGAACCTGATGTATCAATCCTGGCACAAAAGTGTTCCTGTAAATATGGGAACTTGGTTGTTGTGCCCGGTGCCCCAATAGGCAAGAAACACGTCAGGCTTTCATCTGTATGTCCTAATAAATTGTATGAACTTTTAATTGCTTTTTGTTTTCTACTTTTTGGAGAAAAATCACAATTGTGGCTGTTGATTATCATGATCAGAAACAGCCCTGTTGCAATGTATGGGGCTTATATAAATAGAAAATGGTAAACAGTGGCTTAACTGGAGCCCATCTGAAGTTTTTTTTGCAGGAGGGCCCGGCGCACTCTGATCTCCATCCTCCCGCCCACTTCCTGTCCCATCTCTGCCCCACCCACACCCCGCTTCTGCTCACCATGACTCCGCCCACACTAGGCCCAACTTGCTTCCCCCTTCCTTGCCGGTAAGAGAGATCAGCTGGGGAGAAGGAGTTTTTTATTAGCTATAGGGGAAGCAGAGCCCACAGTCTGGGCCCCCCTGTTCCCCGGGCCCCCTCCAACTACAGCGTCTGCTTCCTCTATAGTTACACCACTGATGGCAAATATTTATGGGATCAATTGAGAAACGAGATTCATCTAATTTATCTTTGGCTGGGGTTATTTCCACTGTAAAGTATTACCTTTCTCAATAGATCAGTGAAAACATAATATATTGTATAACTAAGCAAACTCAGGCGTTCCATGCCCAGCCTATACACCGTGTAAGCTTTATGCCCGCACAGCAAAACCGACATGAGATCCATCATAGAAAAATATGTCTAATCTAATCCGGCTGTATTGCAAGGTGACAAGCCTGGATTGAGTGATACGCCACTAAAACACTAATAAAATCTTGACTTGCTTCCTTAGCACCGAATGCTTTAGATAAAGAGAGCACAGAATTATATCGAGAGGCATTTTTAAAAGGTTATGTTTGTTTCCCTCTGCCTGGACATAAAACGCAGAATTTGTAGTGCTATTAAATCACTGGGGAAGTGAGCGCATAATCGTATGTTCCTAATTTACAGGCTGCAGTTTACTTATCCTTTATTGATATTTTCTAAATCTGCATGACTAAAGCTCTCACTCTTATTATTCTGAACACATCGTATTACTACCGAGGCAGAGGGGCTTGTAACAGCAAGTGTTGTACAGTACAAGTACTAAAGGACATAAAGGAAACAACAGCAAATATGTGGTCCTATTACCTGTGTATAGATATACCTTTCCACAGCTGCTTAGAAGTGAAGCTGATACTGAAACTGCTGAGTCCATGAGCCCCATTATATTTAACTGAATTGTCCAACCCAGGCTGCTCCACTTATTGTCCAAATACAATGCATAGATAGCCCTGTGATGATTTGGTTGCTGTCACCTTGTTGGTGCTCTTACTCCACAGTCACACTCCCTTCCCAGAGACTATTATCCACTGTTACTATAGACACCATCTCTCCCTATACCTGCTATCCTTCATACCCACATGTCACACATCCTTCTATTATCCACTGTTACTATAGAGCTATCCCACAGTCACACTCCTTCCCAGAGACTATTATCCACTGTTACTATAGATTACCATCTCTCCCTACTATACCTGCCTATCCCCACAGTCACACTCCCTTCCCAGAGACTATTATCACACTGTTACTATAGACACCAATCTCTCCCTACTATACCTGCTATCCACAGTCCACACTCCTTCCCAGAGACTATTATCCACTGTTACTATAGACACCATCTCTCCCTACTATACCTGCTATCCACAGTCACACTCCCTTCCCAGAGACTATTATCCACTGTTACTATAGGTACCATCTCTCCCTACTATAACCTGCTATCCCACAGTCACACTCCCTTCCCAGAGACTATTATCCACTGTTACTATAGAGCACCATCTCTCCCTACTATACCTGCTATCCCACAGTCACACTCCCTTCCCAGAGACTATTATCCACTGTTACTATAGACACCATCCTGCTGCCCTACTATACCTGCTATCCCACAGTCACACTCCCTTCCAGAGACTATATCCACTGTTAGCTATAGGACACGATCTCCTCCCCTACTATTACCTGCTATCCCACAGTCCACTCCCTTGCCCAGAGACTATTTTCCCACTGTTACTATAGGCCACCATCTCTTCCCTACTATACCTGCTATCCCACAGGTCATACTCCCTTCCCTAGAACTATTATCCACCTGTTACTATAGGCACCATCTCTCCCTACTATACCTGCTATCCACAGGTCTACCTCCCTTCCCGAGACTATTATCCACTGTTACTATTAGACACCATCTCTCCTACTATACCTGCTATCTTCCAGAGACTATTACCCTACTGATTTACTATAGCTACATCCTCTCCCTACTATACCCTGCATCCACAGTCCACCTCCCTCAGACACTATTCCCTGTTACATAGAAATCTCTACTATCCCACAGTACACTCCTTCCCAGAGAATATTATCCACTGTTACTATAGGCCCTTCCTACTATATACCAGCTATCCACGACAGTCATACTTCCAGAGACTGTTTACTATACCACCTAGGGCAACTATAACCATCTCTCCTAGCTATATGCTTCCCACAGTCACACTCTTCCCAGAGACTATATCCACTGTTACTAAGGCACCATCTCTCCTACTATACCTGCTATCCCACAGTCACACTCCCTTCCCAGAGACTGTTACTATAGCAGGACTAGTTACTATAGTGCTAGGGTTAGTTTGTAGTCACACTCCCTTCCCAGAGACTAATTGCCATCTCATATATTTTACACTCCTTGTTGTAGGGTGCTAGAGAACTGTCTTTGTAGTGAAAGATATATTTCTGTTTAGCTTCTGAGTTTCCATCCACTTACTTACTATTGTATTACCAAGCTCTAAAATATTCCCTTCCCAGTGAACTGCCTTCTAATTGGATGAATCTAAATGCAGAACGTGACCCTGGTTGGACTTTTACATTCAGGTTTAAGATCAGTTGTGTGTAGTGTTGGCTTGAAGGGGTATAAACTCACTTATAAGAACTTAAAGGTGCTAACAGGTTTTTGAAACAATTCTTTTCTTTGAAGCTTTAGAAGACGTATATAATACTTGGGTGGGAATACAGTGGGAATTAGGGGCTGCAACAGACCTGCCAATCATTAAGTTCCTAATCCTTCCTCCCTCCACCTTCTACTTTAAAGTAACATCCTGAAGGAGAGAAAATGACCTGTCAGAACTCGACAGTTCTCTCTCTCATGTGACTTGGGGCCATGTCATATCTCAGCTGCTGTGTGTAAGTCAGTATGTGTTATAAATAAGCAGCCACTGCTACGACGAAGCTTATTTATTAAAATTCTAAGGCAAAAGATAAAACCGGAGGTGCTGTAAGTAAAACACGTTTCGCGCCTGTATATTTTAATTGATGAGGTGGATGAGACGTCCAGGGACTTTATACTTAGCCAGCAATAGGTTTATGTAGGCTGATCAGTGGGGGGCACAAATTGCCATGTCTGTACCACACCGACAACCACCCATTCCCTTTAGGCCAAAGTCTGGTGGCTCATGTCCTTGCAAGTTTGCAGAATGGTTTGTCTGACTACTGCTAATAACCTAGAACTTACTACAACCCTCCAGGTATTCTGCCTACTATGTCCTGAGAATCTCTTTCCAGTCGATGACTTTGATGCGGTGAATCTTGTAGTTGTGTATTATTACTTTCTGGTCAAGCTAAGAGAGAGCGAAACAGGGTATGAGATGTCTAAAAATACACCACTAGCCGTAGGATAAAGGGGGATAAGCTAACAGTGACAGAACTAGCTGCACCGCCTATTCAGGGGATTTAGGACTACCAGAATCAGAACCCTTCCGAAATAGAGTGAATACAAATGTACAGGACTCAAATGTATTAAATATGTACGCTGTGCTATAATGTTTGTAAGATGATGGAACCGCGAACCATATAATGTTTGTTTATTTGTTGTTATAAAATGCAAAATAAAAACCTTTAAAAAAAAAAAAATACACCACTGGCCAACCTGTTCCACCTTTTACACCCTGGTAAAGTAGCGAGATTATCACAATTTTTCTTTTTATACTTTTTGTTTTTCAGCTCTCAACCCCATAATCAATATTTTAAATTGTTTTGTATAAAAGTTAAAGGGATACTGTCATGGAGAAAAAATTTTTTTCAAATTGAATCAGTTAATAGTGCTGCTACAGTAGAATTCTACACTGAAATCCATTTCTCAAAAGAGCAAACAGATTTTTTTATATTCAATTTTGAAATCTGACATGGGGCTAGACATATTGTCAATTTCCCAGCTGCCCCTGGTCATGTGACTTCTGCTCAGATAAATTTCAGTCACTCTTTACTGCTGTACTGCAAGTTGGAGTGATATCACCCCCCTCCCTTTCCCCCCCCCCCAGCAGCCAAACAAAAGAACAATGGGAAGGTATCCAGATAGCAGCTCCCTAACACAAGATAACAGCTGCCTGGTAGATCTAAGAACAACACTCAATAGTAAAAACCCATGTCTCACTGAGACACATTCAGTTACATTGAGAAGGAAAAACAGCAGCCTGCCAGAAAGCATTTCTCTCCTAAAGTGCAGGCACAAGTCACATGACTTGGGGCAGCTGGGAAATTGACAAAATGCTCTTTTGAGAAATGGATTTCAGTGCAGAATTCTGCTGGAGTAGCACTATTAACTGATGCGTTTTGAAAAAAACATGTTTTCCGATGACAGGATCCCTTTAAGTTTTAGAAGGAATCAACTTCTCCATAAAAGGGGTTGTTCACCTTCCAAACACTTTTTATTTTTTCATTTCAGTTGTTTTCAGATTGTTTACTATTAACAAAAACTTTTTTTTTTTTTTAACCGCTTTCCATTTTTTATCGTTTTCCCAAAATTGAAGTTTAACGTTTAATGTTCAGGTCTCGACCAACTGAACTGAAAAAAGTGTTTGAAGGTGAACAATAAGGGGTACATTTACTTACATATTCGACTGTCGAAGTTAAATCCTTCGAATATCGAAGTCAAAGGATTTACCGCGATTCATTCGATCGAACGATCGAAGAAAGAACGATTTGAAGGATTTTAATCCATCGATCGAACGATTTTCCTTCAACCAAAAATTTGTTAGGAAGCCTATGGGGACCTTCCCCATAGGCTAACATTGCACCTCGGTAGGGGGTCGAAGTTTTTTTTAAAGAGACAGTACTTCAACTATCGAATGGTCGAATAGTCGAACGATTTTTAGCTCGAATCATTCGATTCGAAGTCATGGTCGAAGTAGCCAATTCGATGGTCGAAGTAGCCCAAAAAACTTTGGAAATTCGAAGTATTTTTTCTTCTATTCCTTCACTCGAACTAAGTAAATGTGCCCCCTAGTGATGGGGGAATAAATTCGGAAGGCGCAAATTCACGGCGAAACTGCGGTGGAAATTCGTTGGCGTTAAAAAAAATTGGATGTGCATCAGAATAATCGCTAGCATCAAAACTGTAGCGCAACATTATTCTAACGCCCTTTGATTTTAATGCAGGCGTCAAAATTGATGCGCCTGTCAAAATTTGCTTTTCACAAGTTTTTCTCTGTTTCCCTAATTTCATGGGAAATTTGTGGATTTGTGAACAGGACAAATTCGCCCATCGCTGTGAACAACCCCTTGAATTCTCAGATACATTGCGCTTTGGTTAGACACTCAGGGGGTTATTTTCTGAAAACTGCTCCAAATCCAAATCCGCACAGACTTTTTCCTCCTATTTATTAATACCTTTTTTTTTTTACAAATTTTTTTTGTGCGGAAAAAGTCCTGATAAATTTGTACAATAGTCTGAATCCTATAATTTTTTCGGAACTTGTGCTCGAAACCTACGCGTTTTTCGTAAGATTGCCCGAAAGCTACGAATCTTCCAATTGTTAACGGGACATAAGTCATTGACTTTTACATGTTCTCAGCAGGTCTTAATAACTTAGGAACCAGTTCTAGGTGAAAAAGCATGGAGCATGGAACAGATGAAGAAGACAATGCTAAGTGAGTCTTTGCCAGTACCAATGTAGAATGAATAATATATTTTATACTTACAATTAGCATTTCCCTGGTCCCCATTGATACAAAGCTCTGCATAGTAGGCACATCTTATTGTGTGCTCAGTGAATCCCCAGGTTGTGTATTTGCATTTATACATATGTGTGGACTTGCTATAAATAGCTTTGCTTGTTTTTTCAGATTTTTGCTTGAAGCGTTAGAGTGGCAGCTATATATTTAGCTAAATGTCTTGTTTTCTGCTGTTTTTTTTTCCTTTGCCCTGATGTTGAATTCGTTCAACTAATTATTTGATACTCTACTGCATTCCAAGTCATATTCAAGGCACATGTTTTTTAATAAAAGAAAAAAGGTTAGAATTTTGTGTGTGTGGATAATGGAATTTGGTGGTCTAAAAGGAATAATCGCTTGAGTGAGCTTTCACGTATTGCAATGAAATATTCTGAAGTAAGGGTTCTTATTTCTTCCTTTACATTCAGCCATTGGCTTAATCATAGTGATGCAGATAAATGCCCTTAGAACAACATGTACGGGATATAAAACTGCCCAATTGGAATATGCTGAGAGTGGTAGGAGTCATTGAAGGCTGTGTTCATCCTTTATGTTGTACGTGGAGGTTATGTGATGGTGGTAAACCAACCTACCCAGTAACTCCAGAGTAAAAGAACTCAAGTTTACAATGGACTAGAGGAATGTAGCTCTGTTAAGATAGTAACACAATTCCTATTTAATATAATAATCCACACAAGCTCCAAATATCTGCCCTTCACCTGGACCTTTCCAAGCCTTGTGGGGTGCTCACTGACAGTGCATAACGGGGGATGGGCACCATTCATATTCACATTCCTTTCAAGAGGACCTGTTCATAAGACATTGTAAAATAATTCAACTTTGGTAAGCACCTTGAACAGAAATTAATACTTTATTTGTAGTCGATTTGCTTTACAGTTTCTCCTTCCATGTGGAATCAGAAAGATATATAATAACCTGTACAGCAGCAATGAACACCAAGCCTCCACCATTCACTTTCCTAATGTTTTCTGCTCTTGATCTTCCCTGGTACCACTTAAAGGGGAAGGAAACCTAGTCGGCGCAAACCCCCCACCCCCCTCCCGTATGTTGCCCACCCTCCCTCCTCCCCCCTGGCCTACCTGTCCTGCTTGGCAAATGCCCCTAACTTGTTACTTACCCTTCTGCGCAGGTCCAGTCCAGGGAGTTCACAGACGACATCTTCTTCCACGCGATCTTCTTCCTGCTTTGAACGGCGCATGCGCAGTAGGATCATTTCGCCTGTACGGATCTACTGCGCATGCGACAAAAGTCACGCGCATGCGCAGTAGATCGTACCGGCGAAATGATCCTACTGCGCATGCGCCGTTCAAAGCAGGAAGAAGATCGCGTGGAAGAAGATGTCGTCTGTGAACTCCCTGGACTGGACCTGCGCAGAAGGGTAAGTAACAAGTTAGGGGCATTTGCCAAGCAGGACGGGTAGGCCAGGGGGGAGGAGGGAGGGTGGGCAACAAACGGGAGGGGGGGTGGGGGGTTTGCGCCGACTAGGTTTCCTTCCCCTTTAAGGTGGCCATACACAGAGAGATCTGCTTGTTTGGCGATGTTGCCATATGCCTACCTTGGGCCCTAGGGCCCAACGATCGGATCATAATGAAAGTATACGGCAGTCAGATCACGGGACCTCATCAACAAACAGATGCGGTCCGTGATCTGACGGGATTTTTACCCCTGCCCAATCGACATCTGGCTGACTCTCGGACAGATATCGATCAGGGAAGCCCGTCAGAGGGCCCCATACACAGGCCAATAAACTGCCGACTCTGTCTTTTATCAGCCTGTGTATGGCTACCTTTAGGCAGTTATTGCCAACCAGTAGCTCATGAGTAACATGTTGCTCACAGACCTCTTGGATGTTCCTCCCAGTGGCCTCAACGCAGGTGCTTCTTTTTGATTTCTTAGCATAGACGCAAGTTTTGGTTGCATAAAAACCAGGTGTACTGCCAAACAGAGCTTCCTGAAGGCTGCCAGTCCACATAGGTGCTACCAAATAGCCAATCAGAGCCCTTATTTTGCATCCACAGGGACATTTTTCATGCTTGTGTTGCTCCCCAACTCTTTCTATTTGAATGTGGCTCACAGGTAAAAAAGGTTGGGGACCCCTGCACTTAGCATGCAAATGCAGATAGGCACTAAGCTTATGATGAAGGTGCTTAGTAAGTAAATATGGATTTGACCACTATGATAATATGTCTGTTATAACTAGCCTAAGGTTTGGAGAACAAGTGTGGAAAATCATGGAGTAATTAACCCAAAAATAGACCTTATTTTCACACTAGCTAGCAAAGTAGTTCTATACACATTTATGTCTTTAAAGGATAACATGAATTGGACAATGGAAGAACAACAGGTACGCAAAAGGCATATTTGAAACCAGTGTTTAACATGAATTTTACAAATACTTCTTGGACTACTGCCATTTTGTTATGAGATGCAATGGATCAACACGTAATTTACACAGCTTTATGAGCACCGTGTTGAAATAATAAAGAGAAGTTAAGACAAAAGGAGCATATGAGTAAAAGAAACAAAATTAAATTAATCAAGAGCAAGGACAATACGTTTCTAAAGTCAAATTAGACAAAGGGAAAGAACACAACATACCCAGAAGAAGAGAGAAGATGAAAAGAATCTCGAAATCAAAAAACAGGCAATGAATCAAAAGGATAGAGCGACGATAAATAAATAAAAGGGTGCGTATGAAGTAACATCACAAGCCAAGACTATCCAAGACATCAAACCTAGAGGAACAACTGAATAAATAAAGTAGATGATGAAGAATAGTCAGAGACACAGAGTCATACTTGGTGTCAAAGAAGGCTTCCTAAACTGATGGAAGCCTAAATCTGACCCTTCAATAGGCTTTATTGTCTCCGCAAAACACTTGCCAATCACTACAAGTTTACAGCCAAATTATTGGCATGCCCCCCAGAAGAAGAGGCATCTTGAAGGGGAATATACACAAGTTCATTATAAAGGTTTATTTAATTACCTTTTCTTTTGATAACATTGCACAAAAAGAAACCCAAAGGTGTATTTTTACACTGAACTGGGTTCTTTAATTAAGATCTTAAGATGTGGAAGGAAAACGATCCCATTACCCATAGCAATCTATTAGGTACGATCAGTAAACTGCTGGCTGAATTTTGAAAACAAATTCCTGATTGGTTGCCATGTGTTACTGGTAGGGTTGCCACCTGTCCGGTTTTGATCCGGGCAGCCCCTCAAAATACCGGGCTGTCCGGGTCAAAACCGGACAGGTGGCAACCCTACCAGTAACAGTATACTTCCTGCATGGTTCACCAAATAAGGAAAACCGGGCGGGATTCCCTTGACGGTGATTGACCAATCGCTGATCGCCTCATCATAACCCCGCCCACTGACATCACGGGTCCGCCCACTGATGGCATAACCCCACCCACTGACGGCACAGGCACGCCCACTGACGTCACAGCCGCCTCTCAGCCAGACATAAAGGTGGCAACCCTAGTTACTGGACTGGGTTTCTTGGTAATACGGTGCGCCGATCGCGGAGCTCACCACGGCACGGCATCTCGTTGTTGGTCGCTAGCTCTCGCGAGACTTCGCCCGAAGATTCTGACAAGGAATGCAAATAACTCACGTACAGAGCGCTGACCAAAACGTACCTTTTACAATATCAATGCGGCTTTATTTCTGCATACAGTGCGATACATACAGTGGGCGTGTAGACAAGTCCTACGCGTTTCGTGCCCCTATACCAGGCACTTCCTCCTACACCCACTGTATGTATCGCGCTGTATGCAGAAATAAAGCCGCATTGATATTGTAAAAGGTGTCCCTCGGTATGTTACTGGACTGGGGTAAATATTCCCAGTGTTTCCCAGCATTTGTTAGAAGATGTTGGTAAAGAAGCCCTCTGCAGTGGCAATTACCTGATAGTAACCTGAACTACTGCTCAATATCATTCTAGTGGGACCTGGCTGGAGGCCCCACTAGAAAAAGAATTAAGTACCGTATATATTATAGCTGTACACCTTATTCAAGGAAAAATTACAGTCCAAATCCAATCTCAGTCCATATGCTACTCAGGGTTTAGGCATAAGTGCCATTAAAGGCAATTCAACCTGTTAATGATTATTCAAAATGCCAATGGTTCACTGGGGAAAATCTTCAATTTACTCCAAGAGTTTGAGTCCTTTACAGGCTATAAATTAATGCCAATAAATTTGCATGTAAATATTTCAGGATCCCTCCTACGAAAATTTACCTAGGGCCCAAAATTCCATCAGCTCTATGCTTTGAATTACACTCCTGCTATTAATAAGGTGATCTCTTTTTGTAATAAATTGGTAAATGCTCCCTTGAATTTAAAAGGCAAGATATCTTTCTTTAAGATGCTAATTTTCCCCAAACTGTTCTACTCGCTGGTAAATTTGCCACTTCTAGTAGAACACACTGATGTCAAAAAAACTAGATTCATCTCTGAACAAACTTATTTGGGGGAAAAAGCTAAAAAAAAAAGCTAAAAACCTAAAATTGCTCTTTCAAAGTTACATTGTCCTAGCAAATCGGGAGGGGGGGTTGAGGGTTCCGGATTTTAGGACCTTCATCCTATCTTCAATCACTAGATATCTCATAGGGGCAAATTTACTAAAGGGTGAAGTGACTAACGCTGGCCATAGTGACGCCAGAGTGACATCATTTCAGGACTTTGTCGATTTACTAATGGGCGCTGTCGTAAATGCGAAGTGCAATAGAGTAGATAGGAGTTCCTAAAATTTTTTTTTACAATTTTTCTAAGTACCCGGCTTCCCCCCTAACATTTCCTTACATATGGCACATAAACTATACACTGGGCTCATGTGTAGGGCAATATAACAACTTTATTTTATTTTATAAAGGTTCCCTGGGCTTGTGTAATGTAATGAATTTGCTGCAACATATACATCTATTGAAATGTAACTTTTCGCCGCAAATTATCCAACGCTAACGAAACTTGGCTTTGCTTGCCGAATTAATGCTAGCGAAAGTTCTCCATCGTTTGGCGCCCTGGACGCAACTTTGCATTTTAGTGAATCAGCATTTTCCTGGCAAATTTTCGCCTGGCGATGTGAGTGAAGCCGTCGCTGATGAATTTACGGACGTTAGTGAATTTGCCCCAAAGAGTGGATATATGGGGGTAAATGATTTAGACAGTTATAAGCTGCTCAAAGGGAATGCCTATATATTCTTTGTTTTCATTTCTTGCTTTATGTTTGTGCTATTTTAGAATCTTGCAGAATTCGCTGAGCGTAGCCCAATGATTTAGTAGTTTGGTTGTACGATTTGGTTTTAACTTATGTATTTTAAACGGTTCTTTGGTCTTTTGTTAAAAGTCTGCTTGTTTAACTTGGAAAACAATAAATCGTTTACAAAACGAATAAAAGCCAATTCCATTACTATAATTATGTTAAGACTCTTGATTCTTGTGCTTTTTCTGCACTGATGATTAGTGATGGGCGAATTTGCGCCGTTTTGCTTCACCGAAAAATTCGCGAAATGGCAAAAAATGTTGGTTTTTTTCGACGCCGGCGAAAATTCGCCCATCACTACTGATGATCCTCGGCATGGGCACTGGACAATGTCAGCTCTATCAGATCGCCACCATATGCTGACCTGGTGGGTACATCTTTTCTTTTGTTTTCTTTTGGACTTTTTTTTCTTGGTGTCTTTTTGGCCATTCTCCTGTGCTATTTTGTTACATGCTCCACTTCCAAGTCTTCTTTGGTGGGTCTCTTTCAAAACATGGCAGCACCAACTGCAACTGCTTGGAGACCACTCACTCACCTATCTATGGAAAGTTGAACATTTGATGGAATTTTATGTTGTTTTTCAGCCTCAGCTACATTACTGTTGTCACTATCTTTCTGATATAGGTACAGATGTGATGGTATTTACTTCAAATAAAGGAGTAAAACCCAAGCACTGCTTAAATACGCCGGCACTATGTAAATAAAGGATGATAAATAATGATTTTGCTGATCAGGATGTTCTTTTTTTTGTGAATATTTTTCTGTCCTCTATAATCATTCGTAATTTTCTTTCTTCCGCTGCCAGCAGTTGCACAGCTACTCTCCAGCCCTTCCTCTCTACGATTAAATTGCATTGAACACAAATAAGTGCTTCCAGTTATCTGCACCCAAATGTAAATCACTTTATTAAATCCAATTACTGGAGCACAAAAGTAAAACTTCTGTGGGCTGACTGTGATTTAATGATGTTTTTTTTAAAAGCAAATAAACTGTAGACATATTAAGTATTTGTTTGTTTCCTCATAGGAGCCCGGTGTTCAAATTCAATCCAAAAAAGGTTCTGTAAATCAAAAGAACGGAAATGAAAACGCCTTTTTAGGGGTTGAGGAGTATTCAATGGTGTCCAAGGCAGACAAAGGGTCAGAGCTCATAGGAGTTCAAGATACAAGTCCTTTCTGACCTACCCAGGAAAACAGCCCCTGTCTAATAGAAAAGTTAGCCCTACATGGAGCAGTTAAGTGAAAGATTAATGGCAGCCCAGGTACTGCAGGTATTTAAAGCTCCACAGAGAGCCTGGCTGGGAAAGTTGTATAATAAACTTTGAGAAAAGCATGTTCAAAGTCATTTGTATATGTTTGGGAATTAATAGCTGTCTCCTGCTCATCTGTCATCACTGGAGCCCCAAGGAGAACCTCCGTGTTATAATGACAAGGCTGTGCATGCTTCAGTGGGAAAGATCACATCCTAATATCTATACCAGCCATTCCCTTATTATTCTCAACCCTCATGATAAATTGCTGTTTTAGGTGTATAGCAAGAATCGAAGAACAGATTAAGTCTGGAAGAGCATTTTAAGAGTGATAGCAAACAGCATCTAATGGAATTTTGCTCACCATGTTTTTTCTCCTGCTCAGAATGCCTGAAATGACTACCCCTTGTGAAAGTTCTAATTCAATTCTCTCTCTTCTTAATTTTACTTTTCATCTTTTTCATGAAATTTTCATTGCCAGTAATAGTGGGAAACTCTCAGAGAGGGAAACCCCAACATGCCAAAAGCCAGAAATCACAAGGTGGAAAGTCTGTAGTCCGTTGGCATTGTGCATTGTTTAGAGTCATTTTGGGGTAGGATTTAAAATCTATTTTAAAGAAGGAGGTGATGTTAGAAAATGAATGGGCTGAAGTCTTATGGGTGGAGTTTTTTACTGATTCAGCTATAGACCCCCTAATGTAAGTGAGGAGGGGGCTAAGCTCCTGATGCAAATAGAAAGGCTGCTAGTTTGGGGGAAGTAATGATAATGGGTGATTTTAATTACCCAGATATTGACTGGAACAACACTACTGCCAGGTCAGTTTATGGGAACAAGTTTATGAACTTTTTGCATGACAATTATATGGCACAGGTTCTTGAGGAGCCAACCAGAAAAATGCTCTACTGGATCTAGTGATCTTTAAAGACCCAGAACTTATAGGAAATGTGCAAGTCATTGAACCTCTGGGTAATAGTGACCATAATGTGATCTCATTTAATGGCTGGAGCAAAAAATCAAATATACACTGGGACAACAAAAACTCTGAATTTCAGAAGAGCTCATTTTAAAAGCACAGAACAGAAAGGGTTGTCATTTACAATTATATTAAATTGTTACTGTTTATTACCTTAAGTAAGAAATGAAGAATCACCAAGAACCACCCTATGTGGCATAATGCAGAAGTAAAGAAGTTAATAGGAAAAAAGAGAAAGGCATTACAAAAACTGCAAGTCTGTGGGGACAGAAGTTCCATTTAATGAATATAAACACCATAATAAATGTTGTAAAACCCCAAACCGGAAGGTAGAAAACGAGGAGTGCATTGCGGCATAGGCTAAGACTAACCCCAAAAAGTATATTAATAGTAAAAAGATGCTGGTTGAGAGTAAGGCTCCTTTAAATAATGGTGCTGGCTTGGTTGTAACAGATACCAAAAAGGCAAATGTGCTAAATCAGTTCTTTTCTTCAGTTCCCAGACCCACCTCATATCTGCACAGTTGGCTCACCTCAAACTAATCAGTGGTCCTCCTGGTTACTCTCCCTAAAAACCAGGCCAGGAGAGCAGCTGACAGGCTGTCATTTCCTTTTCACCAATCCTGTCCTTGTCCTGCTCCAGTCTTCCTGCTCACACCCCATCTGGACCCCACATGGACCAAGGTGAAATCTCTTTTTATAAATGTCTGCCTTGAATGCCATATCTTTTAGTGCTGTCAAATATGTCCTGTATGTCAATGGAGTCCTTGGAACATGAAGGCCATAAAAATCTTTTGGAGGGCCACATGCACAAGTGCACAGTTTTATAATCCCATGAACCCGGCAGGTTGCTGAAAATGCAAAGCAATTAATACAGGAGCATTTATGATTTTCCATTCAGCCTTTTTTTTTGCAATATTGAATAACATTGAATTCTTCCAGTAGTAAGAGCTTGATGCTTAGATGATTTATCTGTTCTACTCAGGTTTGTTGACTTTGCTGATTTTCCTTTTAGATTAAGGCTGGTTATATTTAGGTGGGGTTCATAATCCTGAGTAAGTATAAATAAAATAAAAGCATAGATTAGCAATAAAAAAAATATTTTTTTTCTTCCTATATCCAATCTATCTACATATTTTAAAACACTCTTAACATGTTTCCCCCCCCAAAAAAATTATAGTAAAGCATGACAGTCCAAATGAAGTAAAATATTATACATTGAACTGTTGGCAGAATAAAAGATGTGAAACTCATAGGGAAGGCTAAATTCAGAATATTTGGGACACCCATAGCTTTAAGAAAAATAGAATAAAGAAACGAAAGGAATAAGAAAATAAAATATTGCCTAAATAAGAAAACAATAAAAGTTTTAAACAAGTAAATAGAAGAAAAAAACTGAAAAGTAGAAAAAAACTGAAAAAAGATGAAAAGGGAAAAAATAAAAAAATGGAAAAAAAGAGGAGGGACAAGAAAATGATTATATAGTGAAGCAAGTTCACTTCATATCAACGTGCTTAATTCACAAAAAAAGTTGCAAAGTGCTACAGTGCATTCAGAATACAGGTATGGGACCTGCTTTAAAGGATGCTCGGTAACAGGGGGTTTCCAGATAAGGGATCTTCCTGTAAATTGGATCTTCATACCTAATGGTTCAAAGAATCTCATTATGTTTCGAAAAAAAAAAAAAAAAAAGATTCACTCACAATTTTAGACCGATTCTTACTGCTTCCGTCCAGTGAAGCCTTATAGCACGTAAAGGATAATTTATAAGTGGAGATTAAACGCAGATAAATGCTGCAAAATTCCGGGTGCTTTTTATTTAACACACTACATTAGTGATGGGCGAATTCGCACCGTTGATGGGCGGATTTCCTGCGAAATTCACGAAACGGCGATAAATTTTTTTACGCCGGCGTCTGTTTTTTTACATCAGCATCTGTTTTTTTTAATTATCGCTGCTGAATTTATTCGCCGGCAGCAAATCGTGCAAATTCGCCGCAAATTTGCGCCTGGTGAATAAATTCACTCATCACTACACTACGGGGCCCATTCACCAAGCTCGAGTGAAGGAATAGAGGAAAATAGAGGGAAAAATAGTTTGATTTTCAAATGTTTTTTTTGGCTACTTCAACCATCGAATTGGCTCCTTCGACCTTCGACTACGACCTTCAACTTCGAATGGAACGATTCGAACTAAAAATCGTTTGAATATTCGGCCATTCGATAATCGAAGTACTGTCTCTTTAAAAATTACTTCGACCCCCTAGTTCGCCACCTAAAACCTACCGAGGCCAATGTTAGCCTATGGGGTAGGTCCCCATAGGCTTTCTAAGGTTTTTTTGATCAAAGGATAATCCTTCGATCGATGGATTAAAATCCTTCGAATCCTTCGATTCGAAGGATTTAATCCATCGATCGAACGATTATTCCTTCGATCATTCGATCGAAGGAATTGCGCAAAATCCTTCGACTTCGATATTCGAAGTCGAAGGATTTTAATTTGGCAGTCGAATATCGAGGGTTAATTAACCCTCGATATTCGACCCTAGCTAAATGTGCCCCTACATGTTTCGAGCAACGCTCTTTATCAAGTGTAACACGTGTAACATGGAATTTTGCAGCATTTATCTGCGGTTTGACCTCTTCTTACAAATTATCCTTTACACATGGTTCAAAGAATGTCAGGCTGAATGGTCGGCCACCACACATTTTCACCTCACCAAATCTGGCCCTCGTTGCAAAAAGTTTGGACACCCCTGAACTTCTATGTTGGTGCCATATAACAAATTCCCTTCACTTGATCACATGGATCAATAGAGAAATGTTGAAAGAACGTCTGTTTGACAGACGCCCAAGGCAAAGTGTTCTTCTGACACATGATCAGGGGGTGTTGCTTGAGAAATGTTGCTCTCCTGACAGCTGAACGACCTACATATACGCTGTGGGCGCCTTTGGGGACTTGTCCAGCTACCATAGAACCTTAGATATTCATGTTACTAGTGTGTGAAGGCCTTACATGCTGAATAAGTTGCACATATGTGACAGTAACATGGTATTCTCTTTTTTTCACTTTTAGGGGCAGATTTATCAAGGGTCGAAAATACTTTGAAATTCGACCATCGAATTGAATACTACGAAATTCTTAGTCGAATTCATAGGGTTTTCTGCATCGTACAATCGTATTCCGATCGTAGTGCGACCGTACACCGGAAAATCATACGATCGTACGAAAAAATCATTCAAACCGTACGATTCAAAGTACGATCGTATGATTTTCCTTCAAATACAAACAACTTGCTGTGGAAGGTCCCCAAAGGCTAACATAGCACTTCGGCAGGTTTAATTTGGCGAAGTATTTTTTAAAGAGACAGTACTTCGATTATCGAATGCTCGAATAGTCGAACGATTTTACTTCGAATCGAAGGTCGAAGTCAAAGTCGTAGTAGCCTATTCGATGGTCGAAGTATTCAAAAATTACTTTGAACTTCGAAATTTCCATGATTTCACTTCGACCCTTGATAAATCTGCCCCTTAATGTGCTATTTTACCAATTGCTATTCAATTCAAATAAAATGGGGTTGTGGCAATAACGATCTGGTTTACGGATCGATGCTAAACCCTTGAACTAAATATTTTTCTTTCTATATGTATGGCATTGACTACAATTTATTGGCTCAAGGGCCCTATAAAGATCTGCATATAAATGTCTTGTTTGCTATTACTTAAACGAATGTGTAGGCTGTGGCCACATGGGAGTTTAGGCTAATGCTGCAAAACGTCTCCCATCCGCCTCTAGTATCAGAAAACAATTTGTTTCTTACCATGAAGTATAATTAAGTGTAAGACTTACCGGTTAAGACTTACCATGCATGGATCTAAGTCATATGCTGATCATACTGGAAAGAGAATGTCATGCCAATGCACTGGTACATTCTCCTTTGGTGCATGTTCCAGTGATTTGCATAATTGTGCCATTCCATTGGGATAATAAGGTCTTATAGCATTCCAACATCCACATGTTCTGATGCACTAGTCTTAATGTAATTGCAGTGGAAGAGATTTTGAAGACGAGATCATTATATTCTCGGACGTGTTTTGTTTAGTGCAAATTCCTGGTTTTTGATCAAAGCATTTTTCTCTGCTGCCTGCCAGGACCTGAACCTGTTATGTGGATTTTACTGTTTGCTGCCTGCCCTGACCTGTGTCTGATATCAAATATTCCTCTTTGTTACCTGCTCTTGACCTGATCTTGACAGCACTTCTCTCTCTCTCTGATCCTGACCCCTACCTGCCCCATAATTCTGTAGACACACACACACACACACACACATACATATATATATATACCATACAAGGCAATTGTTTTTATTTGTTCTATGTGTTATAGGGCTATTTAGGATTTTTTTATGTCACCTTACAGAAATCGAGAGGATTTAAGGCTTCATGTTACTGTACATTTATTTTTACAGTGGGCAGTAACCCATAACAACCCATAATTAGCAGCCAACTGCAGGAAGAATAATAAATGCAGCAATTTGATTGGTTGCAATGGGTTATTGCCCACAAGCAAATTTTCCCATTGTTTATTAAAGGGGTGGTTCCCCTCTATATTAACTTTTAGTATGTTGTACGTTCTAGAATTATTTGCCTTTTTCGTTTGAATCTTTCCAGCTTTCACTGACTCCATATAAAAACAAATGCTCTGAAAGGCTACAAATGTATAGCTATTTGTACTTTTTATGACTCATCTTTCTCTGTTCCCGGGCTGGCTGCCCGGGAACAACTGCCGGCGAATTGCTTTGTTTGAATTCCATTTCCGACGCATTCCATTTCCCTGCGCACCGGAACACGCATTGAGTTGTGCACAGATATTATACACACGGTGGAAGACACGGTGCCGGTGCGCAGGGAAATGGAATGCGTCGGAAATGGAATTCAAACAAAGCAATACGCCGGTTGTTCCCGGGCAGCCAGCAAGAGGGGAGAATGGGCCAGGAAGATACGGTGCCGGTGCGCAGGGGCAGCAGTAAGAGATCAACCGGCTCAAGAGGCGAAGGGCAGCAGCAGCATCCAGAGCCGGCTTTTAATGTCCGGACCTTCCCGTCCTGTACCCATAGATCTGGGATAATTAGCGAATGCAGAAGGCGCCTCAGGGATGCTGGTAATTGCACCGCGGCTGGAACCGATGAGCAAGGCACCGCAGATCTGCAGAAAGTTCATGCTGGAAGCGCTGCTGTACTACAGAAAGCACAGAATGTGGCAGCTAAAAGATCCAGCAGCAGAGAGCCAGGGAGGAGAAATCAAGTGCCGCTCAATGGATGGTCGCCCTTTCGCCGTTTCTGTACAAGACAGGAAGCAGAGTTTCTGTAAGTTATTTCTTAATAAAGACTTTGCTTTTTTAAAGTATAATTTGTGTTGGTGTTTTTTTTCGTTGTGTACTAACGAATTTTTAAAAATTTTTTTTTGATGTTACTGGTCCTTTAAACATTATATTGATTTATGGGTAAAGTTATATTGCTATATTTAAGAATTGTATTATTTATTATGTATTATTATCATTTTATAATATTATTGTATTATTATAATTATTATTGTTATTATTATTTTATTATAATAATCATTTATTATTATTAACTATTTTTTATGTAACCTTATAAATATCTGAATTAAACAGAAGGGTGATTTAGCCAAGCTGTAGATCTCAAGACTAGACAGTGTCTTGAGATCTACTGATCACCAGCTAAAGGTCTACTGGTAGATCCCGGTCTACTTTTTGGGCACCCTTGTTCTAATGAAATCAATGCTGCCCACCACAAGGGTACTTTAATCAAGATCTGCTCAGCATGTCAACTTTTAATGGAACAGAAATACACAAAATAAATATCCCTTCTGACTCAAACTCAGAACTTGGGTCAAATATTTATCTGCATATTTAAGAACAAAAATAACCAGAATATAAACATTGCAAATAAGAAAAGAGTTTCCCCTTTACTCAATAAAAAGGATTCTGCTCTCTCTAGTAGGATTATATAACTTTAGGAGAAATACATTCCATATTAATGATTACGTTGCATCATTCAGGCTTCAGTGAGCAGCAGCAATTCCCAGGAGCTTATTTATGGGCATGTTATAAATCAGCCATATTTCTATATCAGCCCGTTCTATCCAATCAGGCGTCAACGGTTTCAAATATACGGTGCAGAGAGATGTGGCAATACACAGTATCAGCTCAAAGGATACGGTATCAGTGTTACACAGGGCAGTGAGGCACAGAAATTAATTCACATGATTTGGGGGCAGATTTATCAAGGGTCGAATCAAAATACTTTGACTTCGAATATTGAATTCAAAGTTTTTTCAGCGAATTTGGGTATCCTGCGGTCGAAGTAAAATTGATCGATCGAACGATTAAATCCTTCGAATCGAACGATTCGAAGGATTTCAGCGACCGATCGAACGATTTTTCTTCGACTTGAAAAAATTTAGAAAACTGCTCTAGAAGGTCACCATAGGCTAACATAGCACTTCGGCGGGTTTAATTTGGCGAAAGTATTGAATTCGAAGTTTTAGATTATCGAATGGTTGAATATTCAAACTATTTTACTTCGAATCGAATTTGAAGTAAATTCGAAGTCGTAGTATCCTATTCAATGGTCAAGTATCCAAAAAAATTACTTTGAATTTCAAATTTTTTTACTTTGAAAATTCCCTCGAATTCACTTCGACCCTTGATAAATCTGCCCCTTGGAGTTGGTGCCCCAAATGTGGGTATTGGGGTCTAAGTGGAAGGTGGCTCCATCAGGGATAACTTGCCCCTCCAAACATGAGATGACAGTTAGGCATTCAGTGATTTCAAGCTTGTCTGTGGCACTTTTTCGTGCTTTTCTGGTTATCAAACTTTGGCCAGTGGAATGAGGCATTTGTAAAAATGAGATGAGCCAAACAGAGGCAAGCTGTGCTGGAATCTCTGCCAACCTACAGGTGTCTTCCTTCCAACACCGACCCCATGCATTTCATCGCCGTTAAGTAAACTCATTATAAGCAGCCTCATTATTTAAAGGGGTTGTATACCTTTAAATTATCTTTTAGTATGTTATAGACTCTCGTAATTTTAGCAATGTTTTAGCTGGTCTTCATGTTCTATTTGTTTTTAGAGTTTTTACATTATTTGCCTTTTTATCTGCCTCTTTTCAGTGGGGGTCACTGACTACTTGGGTGAGTGGTATTAAAATAGTCCTATCAAGAATTATAATTGCCATTATTTTCATTTGGATCTTTATATAAATACTCAGATACAACTCAGATGCTGCCTGTGTATATCCTGGTGGTACATAGATTGTAGGAGAACAAACAAAGACAGTATAAATCACCCAGCAATGTATGATCTAGACATTCATATTCTGAAACTGTTTGCATGTTGTATTTGTATTCATTTTTAATATTGTGGGTTTTTTTTTAAACAATTATTTAGCTTTCTGCTTGGAACTTCCACATCTACAGTATCTGCTAGGATCCAGTTTATCCTAGCAACCGGCAGTGGCTAAAATGAGAGACTGGAATATGAATAGGAGGGGGACTGAATAAAAAGATAATAAAAAAGTAAGTACAGTAAGCAACTAGTAAGTAATAAATGACAAAACCAAAATTGTTGGTTCACAGAGTAAAAGTTTTCAGTGCCAGGGTCAGTGACCCCTATCTGACAACTGCAAAGAGGTAGAAGACAAATAATTAGTGATGAGCTGATTTATTCGCCAGGCGCGAATCTGCGGCAAATTCCCGCGATTTGCGAAGCTGGCGTGAAAATTCACCGGCCTCAAAAAGAAATTTTCACGGCAGTTTCACGAAACTGCAAATTCGCGTCTGGAGAATAAATTCGCCCATCACTAATTATTTGTCTTCTACCTCTTTCCAGTTGTCAGATAGGGGTCACTGACCCTGGCACTGAAAACTTTTACTCTGTGAACCAGCAATTCGCCGTTTCGCACATTTTTCACCATTTTGCGAATTGCGCTGGAAAGTCACGAATTTTTCAGGGAAGCGAAACGCCCCAAATTCGCCCATCACTACAAATAATTTAAAAACTATTAGACAATGAAGAATAATTGAAGAGCTACATTGAAGGACATTATAAAACATACTAAACGTTCATTTAAAGGTGAACAACCCCTTTATGTTTCTATGTTCTCCACATTCAGTATATAGTGAATAAAGTACCCCCTCTTGTAAATTATAAGGATATTATAAGTTACCGAGGAGTTTCATGACCATATCGGCCTCGTGTTTTTATACAAGTCATAGAACTCTGAGGTAACTTCTAATATCCTCATATTTTGCAATAGGTTGTACTTTACTTATTATAATACACAAATTTCAGTGAGTCGTGTGACAGAAATGACATCAGAACTCATTGTTTATAACTGATGACATCAGAACTCACCGTTTATAAGGATATAATTTACAAGATATTCATGGCTTTTGTGTATTATAAGTTTATGATACACACAAATCCTGTGAATTATATGCTTATAAACGGTGAGTAGTGATGTCATTTTTGTCACATGACTCACTAAAACGTGTGTATTATAATAAATAAAGTACCCCTTGTTAGAAAATATGAGGATATTAGAAGTTACCTCGGAGTTCCATGACCTGTATAAAAGCTTTTAGATGGTCATGGGACTCCTCTGTGACTTTTGAGGGCAGATTTATCAAGGGTTGAAGTGAATTCGAGGGAATTTTCGAAGTAAAATAATTCGAAATTCAAAGTAATTTTTTGGATACTTCGACCATCGAATAGGATACTACGACTTCAACTTTGAATTAGATTTGAAGTAAAATCGTTCGAATATTCGACCATTTGATAATCGAAATACTGTCTCTCCGATCTCAATACTTCGCTAAATTAAACCTGCTGAAGTGCTATGTTAGCTTATGGGGACCTTCTAGAGCATTTTTCTAATTTTTTGGAAGTCGAAGTAAAATCATTCGATCGATCGCTGATTTTACTTCGACCACAGGATACCCAAATTCACTGAAAATAACTTTGACTTCGATATTCGAAGTCGAATTATTTCAATTCGATGGTCGAATTCCGAAGTATTTTTAACTTCGAAATTCGACCCTTGATAAATCTGCCCCATAATATCCTTATACTTTACAATAAGTTTTACTTTATTCACTATATAATCATTCAGTGTAAGAACCTGAATATCTGTGTAAAATATAGAATAATCACTGCCAATGTTCTGTTATAGAAGCTATGGGGCCTGATAGTAAAATCAGCTTGGGCCCCTAAACTTTATAACTATTTTTCATAAACATATCTTTAAAAGGCTTATTGATTGGTGCTCTACTGTAGTGATGTGTGCGGGTCGGGGTTTCCTGACCCTAACCCCTCCTGCACCGACCCGCGCCCGCCTGCACCTGCTTCGGGGGTCCTTTTATAGACCCGCGCTGCCCCCCTCCACCGATGACATCACAATGACGTCACAGAGCAGACGCGATAGTATAAAACAGGAACCCGTAAGTCGGATGCCGGCATTTGAAGGTGGAGCACTGCGAGGTAAACCCGCCGTCCCGGGTCGGCCCGCACATCACTACTCTACTGGTAGCTACCTAGCAGTGGTAGAATCTGCTTGTTGTATAGTTACACCCCTGCTTGAAGGCAGACATAATGGCCCTAGCTCATTTGTTGTGTGGCTTTCACTTTAGTTAAACTTTGCTGTTGGCCAACTTTCATAGTGAGAGACTTGTAGCCAACATCTTGAATGATGCAAATACTTAAGTAAATGATGCACTCTCCTCTCTCAATGTACTTTCTGCACATTATAATTGCTCCTCTGAGTGCATTTTACCTTTTGGCCTTGAAAGTTTTTTTCCTTCTAATTACTCTGGCCATACGCCATGGATCCAAGTTTCCTTCCAGTGTCTGAACAATCAGTTCAAGGTTTGGGACCTTAGCAATTATTTTCATCAGACCTTTAATTTTTTAATGGTTTAACATAATGTCTGGCTGGTATAAATTCATATTATATTGATCCAATGCAAAAGGCCATTTTTCCAGCATTTCATGGTTATTTTCTTCTTTCAGATTTTGTAGAAAGACCACAAGAAATACTTTAATAGTATTTTTCTCATCTTTCAGTTAAGTACCCAAAGTTATTATAATTTGACTTTTAAGAAAATTTGAGAAAATGTGGTTATTAGGTTAAGAATCATTTTAAGTCTGTCTCTCTTTACATATAAACTGATATGTTGCTTCTAGGGTCAGCAACTCCACAAACTGCTAATATCAATCTCAACATGACTGAGTAGGGGTAGGTACCCCCCTGAGTATGGGTAGGAGAATATAACGTACAAAAGTATGGAAGAAAGAAAAATGGGAAGCAGACAGAAACTTATATGAGTGCAGAAGGGAAAAGGGAGGAAAGTAGAATCATAGGGAAGTGTTAGGATCGACTGGGACTTGAGCCAGAAACCTCCTAATTACTGGCTGCTCTTCTAGACCACTAGGCCAGGAGAGCAGCCTGTAAGTTCTCAACTTTTTATTTTCTTATTTACACTCATGTCTCATTCATTCTTATTATCTTTCTCCTGCCCTTTCCAATCTCTCCTTAGCAGCCTTATTGGATAACCATATTTGGCCAATCAGACTTGTGTACACCCTATAGAATCCCAGCACCCACATCACTTCCAGGCCTAAGCATTAAGGTAATTTTGTCTTGACTATTGTGGCTTGACCCCAGTTCTAGCTCTTCCTTGCTCTTGTCTTTGCCTTGTCCTGTTCCTACTCTGTCCCACTCTTGACTATCTGTTCTGCCTTAGTTACGTTCTGTCCCACATCAGCCTGTCCAGCCTACTCCCAAACACTCCCTTGCGTTAAGGACTCGCCTTCCATTAGATAAATGCATTGGCAATTTCCCCTTAAATTCCTGTAAGGGGAAGTGATCGGGGAATTGGCAAAAGAGGAGCTATCAGAAGGAAAGGGGATAGATGGAGAGATAAAAGGGCAATTGGTGGAGCAATGAGTAGTATAAAATATAAAAGAAGTAGTAGAATAGAAAGTGGGTCAAAGGGTTGAAAGAAAAAAATTGTTAGAGGGGGTAGAAAAAAGTAGGTTCAAAATGGAAGAAAGAAAGAACCAGAGAAATAGAAGGCAGTACAGCAGAAAAAAAGACTCTTCAAACACTGCAGAAAGGCATTTCAATGGTGTAGGAGAAATTCAGTTGTCGCCAAGTGCTATTGATACCAATGAATTTCTAGTTAAATTGCTGATGATCCAGAAGGACACATGTGTTATCATTATAAGAACTGATTAAGTGCAGGGTCCATCTTGCCCACCAGGATGACCCAGTCCTTATGGATCCCAATGTCACTGGTCCAACAGACTACATACTAATTCCTGCGTGTGCAATTGCTTTGCCACATGCATATGCCAGTTACCTGTACCAACTGACAATCCTTGTTCTCCCAGACCACCATTGATCTCAGATGACTAAGTCAGAGCATGTATCTGCCAACCAAGTCATTTACTGATTCGCTGCGTCCTTGATGTGGTTGGAAAAGTGTGTGATGGAGTTCTCAATTATGAAGACATGGTGACAGACTCAGGATTACATGAGGGGGTCTTTAAGGTCAGGTTTTTTTGGTGGGCCCCAGGTGCCTCAAGCCACATTAAAAGCATGTAGAAAAATATTCAGTAATAACCAGGTCTTCTAAACAAGCTTAAAATAATCAAATTTTCCTAAAAAAGGGAGTTCCTTGGATAAAATATATAGCACCAATGACACAAGCATGCCCTGTGTTTATATTAAAACGAACATGAATAGTTTTGCTTCTTTAGCAACTGCATCATGTGCCTCCTAAGGTAATGGAGTCTGATGCTGTGTTGTTGGCATATATTACCATTGGAAATGATGATACACTATGTAAATCTGGTGTGGGAATGCTTGTAATGGAAAAAAAAGATGATCATCACTTTTCACTAGAGTTTTTTAAATGTATCCCTGTCCTCAGTGGTGTTTTATACAGGGTCCTGAACCTCTGTGGTAGAAGGGATGACTTGTACAGCTAGCAGAGAACATGTATTCTGCAGAGGTAAAGACTTATAAGGATTCTCTGGAATCCACAAATCCCCACAGGCCCCTCGCTCCAGAAAATTTTTTCTCCTTAAACCACCATCCCCCAATGCCGCCGTGTAGCTTCTTGTGCAACATTTCTAATTGCAATTGGGGAGATGATGTCATTAAGGAGTGCAGGAGGGCTGGACCTGCCTGCTGTAAGAAGCGGGTCTGAGCTGATGGGACACTGGGAATAAACCCGGTGGACCCCAGTCCGATGCTGACTGCTACTGCCATCTTGCTCTGCTTAAGCCATCACACTCTTACCCTATCTTACCCTTCTACACATATCACTGTAAGACTAGTTAACAAGGAATCCCAGGGAGACAGCTGGTATAAGTACTTTTCGGTGAACAAGGTCACCACTGACAACCCAGGTCTTCATTGACGCCCATTCGGGGCCCCAAAACTTTCTGCGACTGGATTGGCACGAAACTTGAACATGTCAGTGATACTCATAGTACAGACACGGAGGAGGCAAAGACATTGTCAAGGCCAGGCAGAGTTCAGGACAGGCGGATCAAGGTCAATAAACCGGAAGGAGTAAAAAACCGGAACAGCAAACACGAATAAGACTTAGGCAGGAACTGAGTACACAGAAGCCAACCTGGGCAAGAGGAGTAGGAGAGGGAACTATTTAAAGGGCAGGGAGCCAATGGGAAGAGGCAGAGCATGACAGACAAGCAAGGGAACCAATGGGTGCATAATTTGACATCATTGCGTCAGACCCAATAGTGCCAAACACGCCGCAAGCGCAGGGTGGGTTACAATCACACAGTGCTCTTTATTGATGTAATTAATGTGTGTTGCATTCAACTGGACCACTTGCAACAATTTATTACACAAAAATTGTGCATGTCATTTTTTTTGATTGACGCTCAGCACTTAAGGACCTTGAAACTCAGTGTCTGTTTTGTCCTTTACCATAAAACTACCCTTAGTATTTTTACAATACTATTAAAAGCGGTTATTTGATGGGAGTCGTGTTGTTTTTGATGTACAGTAAATGAAGGGCAGATTGAAACTCCGCACCCTTGAAAAACCCCTTGGTATATTTCATCCCTTGCCTTTGTGTGATGAGATCTGATAGCAGGCGTGTGATTTAGGGGTAAACAAATGACTGAAGCCTATCGACACTGAATAACCCTGGCCACATATTTTGTCATTTGCAACAGCTCACTGCTCAGTAGTTTTGCTATTCCGTGAAACAGCACAATCTGATTAGTTAGACTGGAGACATATGATTTTGGAGTAAACTGGTGGCAGAATTTATCTCAGCACCTTTATTAATCTATGAAATGCTGAAATTTGATTGGCCAGATAGAATGGTGAGCCGGGGGGATTAAAGTTTAGTACACAACAAATTAGTCTTTGACTTTTGTCTGGATATGAGGATGATCCCAACAAATTTTTTTTTTGCATTCAATATCCATTATTTGTAGTAACATTAAATGAGGCCCTGAGGAATGCATGGCCATTGTATGTAGAGACGCAATTGTTTTTAAACCAAAAGTGCCTGTTGAGTCTTGTGGAAGAAAGGATTGTTCCTAAGAAGTTTCCTTGCATTCGGCCAAACCGTGTCCCAATGCATAAAAGACACACAGATTTCATTATATATCAGAGATTAGAAAAGACCACATGTAGGAACATGGTAAGTCCCAATGTGTACATTTACTATTAACTATTCCTTTTCCTGTGGGAGACTGAAGAATAGTCTCCCCCCTCAAACCTCTTACTAGGGTTCTGGTTCTTTTGAGCAAGCAAAGAATCCACACCAATAAGCGTATATTAAAGAGATTATATTAAATCAATGGATTGTTATACGAAAATGATTACACATAGACTAAACCAATAATTACAATATTCACAGTTACAAATTATACAAGTCTACATTGTTACCAAAAAGGCAGGGGAATAGAGGTCAGCTTCATCGTGGCTTCCTCTACTCTGTAGTCCTGACTTGTCCCAGGTTCCTCCATCTCTCCTCCCAGGCTGCTCTATTCTCCAGCTCCCAGTTGCTTCCTTCTCCAGCCCTCCTCTCACTTCTGTCCAGGGTTCTTTTATACTGGGTTCTCACCTGCCCCCACAGCAGCCCGCCAAACTGAAAAGATGCCGAGATAAACCCCCAACTTGCCTACATCCTGTTGAGCAGGTTTTCTCGCATACAGTAAGTTGTTTTATGGTCCCCACGGCAGACATAAGACTTAGTAGTCACAGGAAAACCTTTGTAATGATAATTAGGGTTTCATGTAAGTTCCCTGGACAACTGCTTTCCTATTAAAATCAAAAACCAAGATGGCAATTTCTTACACCCCCCCCCCAAATAAGGTCAGAAAATATATAGCAAATGTGAGCTTGAAAATCGATGTCTTATGGCAGTGATCCCCAACCAGTAGCTCGTGAGCAACATGTTGCTCTCCAACCCCTTGGATGTTGCTCGCAGGGTCCTCAAAGCAGGTGCTTATTTTTGAATTCCAAGCTTGAAATCAAGTTTTAATTGCATAAAAACTAAGTGTAATGCCAAACAGAGCCTCCTGTAGGCTGCCAGGCCTCATAGGGGCTACCAAATAGCCAATCACAGCACATATTTGGCACCCCAAGGGACTTCTTCATGCTTGTGTTGCTCCCCAACTCTTTTTACATTTGAATGTGGCTCACAGGTAAAAAAGGTTGGGGACCCCTGTCTTATGGGAAGTCTATTACCAGTTTAAAATCTAGACAAACATATCATCCCTTATATATGTTCCATACCCATAAGCCACTTGCCGGTGGGTTGGAACATAGCCCTTCTTTTTTTTCAATTCACAGATACACATTATGCAAAACATTCTTACAAATAAAAAACACATCATTTGAGATTGTGTAAGCGGTTGCTCTCCAACCCCTTGGATGTTGCTCCCAGTGGCCTCAAAGCAGGAGCTTATTTTTGAATTCCAGGCAAGTTTTGGTTGTATAAAAACCAGGTGCACTGCCAAACAGAGCCTCAATGTAGGTTGACAATCCACATAGGGGCTAACAAATGGCCAATCACAGCACTTATTTGGCACCCCAAGATCATTTTTCATGCTTGTGTTGCTCCCCAACTCCTTTTTCTTCTGAATGTTGCTCATGTTGTTCAAAAGGTTGGGGATCCCTGCCCTACATTAACAGGCACTGTCACCTGACAGAGATACCTCCAGTCTATCCCCCTACGTTGAAGTTGTTTTGACCTTGATAGTCCAGTTTTTGGGAGGGCTGCCCAGGTCAAAACTTTCTGCTCAGTTTTACAAATTAGAAAATCCGGCGGCAGCGCCCCACTAGGTACCAGGGGCAGCAAAAATGCTGCTCCTGGTACTTTAAGAGCGAATTTCAGGGGGAGGGGGGGCAGCAGCAACTGCTGCTGCCTCAGGTGGCAGAGGGGCCATGATCTCCCCTGGACGCTGTTATTGACCAATCACCAAATCACAACTCGATACCGATGTCATGACCCTGCCCTCTGATGGCACTCGTTCTGCCCCATAACGTCACTGATCTACCACCTGCGACATCACTGACCCCCCTGTCTAGACTTCATTGCACCAAAAAGTGGCAACCAGGCCTGGACTTTTTGTTCTGGCAAATGCCAAAGGAGCTGCCATAGACATTTTGTATTGGGCTGGTGGGGGGCTGCTTGGGCCGCCCTCTGTATACTTGCAATCCCAGGGCCTAATGTGGATCCCAATCCAAGCTCAGCCTGTCTGCCTTACACTCTATACTGTATACTCTATACTGTGTACTATAACAGAGCTCTCCTCAGTGGTGTAACTACTAACTATTAACTGCCCTGGCCACCAATGGGTATTTTTGTACCTTGTAGATGTGCGTTAAAACATGATATAGATCATTTACTATGTGCAAGGCAAGGTGCAAAGTGCAAGAAATTGCCTGAATTCCACATTTTTTGCTCTTTATGACCTGGGACGTTGCCACAAGTCTTTCTACTCATTTTGGTAGTTCATTTGCCACATGAATAAAGCACTGAAGGGCAGGAGGAGGCACTTAGGTATCACCCCTAATTCGGGAAAGCAAATTGAATCAAGCAGCTCCAGGCAGTATTTTTAAACTGCAATGTGTTTATTTAGCAGTGTAGGCACACTACATGTTTCGGGCGTAGCCCTTTATCAAGTGTGTCACCAAACCGAATCCTAATTTTCATATGCAAAGTAGAGGTGGGAAGGGGAAAACATATTTTACTTCCTTGTTTTGTGTGTAAAAAGTCATGCGATTTCCCTCCCCACCCCTAATTTGCATATGCAAATTATGATTCGGATTCGGTTCGGCCGGGCAGAAGGATTCTTATCCTGCTGAAAAAGGCAGAATCCTGGCCGAATCCTGAACTGAATCCTGGATTCGGTGCATCCCTAATTAATATATATATATATATATATATATATATATATATATATATATATATATATATATATATATATATATCTATCGTATTTATAGCCATGTATATGCAGGGCAGGACATAATGTAGACAAAATAAAAATTATAAGTAAATATTACTCCTGTAAAACAAACCTCTAGGGAAATGACTGTGCTTTGCCGCATGGTTGTATCTCACAGAATGTCTCCGAAGGAAATTAGCTTTGCCAAAATGATATTATGTTTGTAGCTTATCCTTCATCATACATATAAAAGTCCAACTATCTGAGGAGGGAGTGATCTGAGGTTATTTGCTGCTGTCTATCCTGTATATCATACATATTCTGCCTTATAGCTATTTACATTATGCAGTCCCGAGGTTGCAGGGAAATAAGCCTCGTTGTCTCTGTTTGACTGGGGAAGATAATTTAAGCCATTATAGTTCCTTTTTAATTAAGAAAGCAAAACAAAAATCAATGCTGATCTCCAAACACTTCCAAACACACCAAGGGTTTTGTCTTTGCAAAGGAGAAGCAAAATCCAACTATATACAGAGTTTTTAAAGTTGCAAAATTCCTTCTGTCTGGCCTCATTCATATCCAGTATATATACAGTACAGGTATGGGACCTGTTATCCAGAATGCTTGGGACCTGGGGTTTTCCGGATAACAGATCTTTCCGTAATTTGGGTCTTCATGCCTTAAGTCTACTAGAAAATCATGTAATCATTAAATAAACCCAATAGGCTGGTTTTGCTTCCAATAAGGATTAATTATATCTTAGTTGGGATCAAGTACAAGCGACTGTTTTATTATTACAGAGAAAAGGAAATCATTTTTAAAAATTTGGATTATTTGGATAAAATGGAGTCTATGGGAGACAGCCATACCGTAATTCGGAGCTTTCTGGATATCGGGTTTCCGGATAAGGGATCCTATAGGAATCTTCAATCATGATCCTGTGTATCGTGCAGGCTTCCTGGCCCCGTGTGCATGGCATTTATACGGTTTAACCCAGGGCTGAGAAATCATGAACCCTACTGTTACACAGGTACCATAGTTTAAGGAAGGTATTTAGATTGTAAGCTCTAGCGAGCAGGGGTGGCTTTCTGTTTGTATATATTTTGTTTGTTTGATTTGTAGACCCTTCTGCTATACACACAGTGCCAAAGAACACGTTGGCTCTCTATAAATATGAGTTAAACATAATTTAATCTCAGTGTGTGTTCCACCTGCAGTAGCCAAGCTAATCTCCATTAATGTGAGGTCAATACAGGAGCCAGCAAGATGAATACATAATCACCTACGAGTCCGTCAAACTCACCCATACATTCTTGAAAGGAAGGGAAACTCGGCATTCTGATCCAGCTATTTAGAAAAATACAGTTACCCTAAATGCTAAGAAACCGGGGTGCTTTAAATACTGCAATATTTACAGCAATGAAAGAGAAGAATTGACAGGCATTTGGCTTTTCCCATTGGGGCAGATTTACTAAAGGGCGAAGTGGCCGTCGCTAGTGAAAAGTTCGCCAGAAATCTCATCCACAGGGACATTGCCAATTTACTAATAGGACAATTCACTAGCGAAAGAGTACATCACTAATAAAGTTTCACACCCTTTCGCCAGGCGAATTTTTGCTCAGGCGAATTTTCACTCAGACGAGCGATCGTTAATCTCTAAAGTGCGAATTTTACAGAACGTTACCTCTTCCTTCAACACCTTAGATCAGGCGAACTGATAAGATGAAGCGACATCCTCCTCAATCTTATGTCAGTGACATCATATCCTGTATGCAGGGAAGTCATAAACGTTCTCAAAAACGATGTTTTTTTTTTCGTATTTTAAAGCGGGATTGTCTTCAAAAGTTCTTACTATTAAAGATGTTTGTGTTAACGTTTTTTGTAACCATTTGGGGGGCATGCCAAATTTGTTTTAGGGTGGGCTCATGTCTAAGACATTAGAGGATCTCTTTGGCGAAGTGCTGAGACTTTTGGTGGAGCCGTCACTGGTGAAAATTCGCCCTGTAGTGAATTTGTCCCTTTGAGAGGCAGACAAAACATCCTGATTTCCCGAGGCCGTAGAGCATTGTTCCCCAAACAGTGGCTCATGTGGAACATGTTGCTCACCAACCCCTTGGGGCATGGACTTTCGGCCAGATATCGGTTGGCTGGGCCCATTGGAGGGCCCCATACATGGGCAGATAAGATGCCGAATCGATACAAAGGACATAAATTAACAACTTAAATTTGTCTGTTTATGGCCACCTTAATACTCGTAGGTATCCAACCTTGGTCCAAAGAAAAAGATACCATATGAGGGACCATACTTGGAATGGCTGCCTTCCTATTGTTCTGATTGTAGCTTATAATTTTTATTTGTTTTCACAATAAAGTACAAATACAGTATTTATCACACAGTATAGTTTAAGACTCTAACCCCAATACTTAGGGGCAGATGTATCAAGGGTCGAATTTCGAGGGGTTAAATCCCTCGAAATTCGACTGGGGAATAGAATCGAATAGGCAATTCGGGCGAATTTACATGCTGGCGAATAGTCGAATGGGCGAATATTCGCCCGGCGAATAGGCGCACGATCGAATATTCGATCGAAGGATTTTCATTCGATTGAATGTTTTTATCAAAAACTTAGAAAACAAGCCTATGGGACTTTCCCATAGGCTTTTAAAGCAATTCGGTCGGTTTTAGGTGGTGAAGTAGGCAGTCGAAGTATTTTTAAAAGAGACAGTACTTCGACTTCGACTACAAGCAGTAAAACCATTTTGCCATCCAGGATTCCACACTGTTTTCCGTTTTTATTCTGGAGACAGCATCCCTGTAGATTCTATCATGGTTACAATGCCGTCAGGGTTATTTAATATCTTCCTTCCAATGGTGTAATCTTCTTTTATATTTACCCTGGATTTGGGTGATAATACACTGCCACTGTATGTTCTACTGAAGTTCACTTCCCAGGACATCGTTGTTGTTTGCGGAAGGATTAAAGTCAAATCAGGTTTTGATTCAATCCTCCGGCATAGCATTAAATTATTCCTATAAAAGAATGGGGAGTGATATAAATTATTATATTTCAGCTTGTGCTTTAGAGTCAGGAATAAAGGAATTTTGCTCTTTCCTAAAGCCCATTGCCACCGCACCAGTTTCCTAGTATAGAGACACCCCTCTGTTGGGGTTCTACCAACATCTCTAAACGAATGGATTTCTAAAATTAATTTAATATCAGTTTTCACTAACATACTAAAAGATAACACAATAGCAAGAACAGTGCTGCCACGCTCTCATTTGCATCCACAGCAATGCGTCTAATACACATGAGCCTAATATTTTTAGGGAAGGGGATGTGTCACTTCAGCAGCACACATTTAAAGGGGAAGGAAACCTAGTTGGCGCAAAAACCCTCCCCCCCTCCCGTGTGTTGCCCACCCTCCCTCCTCCCCCCTGGCCTACCCGTCCCGCTGGGCAAATGCCCCTAACTTGTTACTTACCCTTCTGCGCAGGTCCAGTCCAGGGAGTTCACAGACGCCATCTTCTTCCACGCCATCTTCTTCCTGCTTTGACCGGCGCATGCGCAGTAGGAGCATTTTGCCGCTACGATCTACTGCGCATGCGCCAAAAGTACATCGTGACTTTTGGTGCATGCGCAGTAGATCCGTACCAGCGAAATGCTCCTACTGCGCATGCGCCAAAACGCCGTTCATAGCAGGAAGAAGATCGCGTGGAAGAAGATGGCGTCTGTGAACTCCCTGGACTGGACCTGCGCAGAAGGGTAAGTAACAAGTTAGGGGCATTTGCCCAGCGGGACGGGTAGGCCAGGAGGGAGGGGAAGCAACACACGGGAGGGGGGGAGGGTTTTTGCGCCAACTAGGTTTCCTTCCCCTTTAAGGTGTAATTGCACCCAAGGTGCAAGTCTGTTGCGCCTGTTGAAAAACCCGCTATGAAAACCATGAATTAACTCAATGCTGAGGGTGGTGGTAGCTCCAGGGTTTCCCAGCTGCAATAGGCACAGTAGAGCTCCATCAGCTCCATTAGAAGAGGCAGGAGGAATGCTTTGGCAACCTTCTTGAACTGCAGAGTGTCTAATACCTTAATAAGTCCCAAAAATTATGGCATTTTGGGAAAAATGCAGAAAAAATTGCACGATTCAGGAAAAAGCTTCGGGTTTTCGATCAATTTTATGGAGTTTGTTCCAGATCCTATTAAATTTAGCTTTTTTTTAATAATAAATAAGGTCACATTGTGGATTCTAGTTTGGTTGGACTTTTTTTATTTAAAAACTCTGATTTTTATAAATAACCCCCCAAGTGTGACTGGATGAGAGACTCGCTTTACGTCCGCATTTGGCACAGATTACAAAAATGAAAATCTTTATAATTCTGAAATTCAAACAACTCAATAAATCAAGGAAGAATATACAACGTGAGTATTTTCCCCTTTCAATAAAAATATTTGGACGTTGCCTGAATATGACCATGAAAAAATATTTGTGCTTTATCCAAAAGAAGAGTCATAAATGGGTCATTTCGGGAAAAAATAAATAAACATTTCATAAACAAATCATCCAACTAATTGGCTGAACATCTCTCAAGCCCCGTTTCTCTGGGAAGCTTTGATGTGGCATTTAAATAAGCATTTGGCTGATCACCTATTACTGGATGTTTGGTGGGAAGGCTAATTAGACTGTAGCTCTCAAATAAACAACATATGTACTTTGTGAAAGACTGCAAATACTTGTTTTTTTAGTAATGCAAGGCTATTTATACGTTTTATTTTATCTTGCTCGTGTGCAATGCTGTTATTTACAAAGGTCCAGAGCATTTAATGGAGTTTATACACAGCACTTAGATTAGATAAAATATTAGAACAGAACAGGGTGTTCAATCTCCAGCCTACCCAAAAGCCTCCATAGACTTCCATCCGTGACATCATCATCATCATCAGGCTCATGACATGTGGGTGGCCAACTTCATAGAACGAGGCTTCGTTATGATCAAAGCTTCGACATGAGCTCCTGAAACCTTTGATCGTAGTTGAGTGAATCTTTCCATATAGTTTGATGTGTCTTTTGTGCTTAGTGTAACCTAGAGAACCCCCGCCCCTACATCAGAGTAGCTAAGCGTGCAAAGACTCAGAGAATACATAGCTTCTATGTATATATACACATACTGTGTACTGTATAAATATACATATATTGCCCCCCTAACAAGTTTAAAAAAATGGCGACCAGGACCCCCCAGTCCGGCGCTGTGGCTGACGTGAGGATGACTCTGGAAAAAGTAAACCCACGGAAGGTTGCAGGACCAGACAATATCCCTGGCAGAGTGTTAAGAGAATGTGCAAATGTACAGTTCGCATACCATCAAAATCGCATGCAATAGCCACCACCCTCCATCTGGCCCTCTCTCATCTGGTCAAAAAAGACACCTACGTTCGAATGCTGTTCATAGACTTCAGTTCAGCATTCATTCAACACCATCATTCCTCAGCATCTGAGCCTGCTTGGACTGAACACCTCCCTCTGCAGTTGGGTTCCGGACTTCCTGACCAACAGATCTCAGTCAGTCAGGATTGGAAACATCATCTCTAGAACCACCACACTGAGCACCGGAGCCCCTCAAGGCTGTGTAGTTAGTCCTCTACTGTTCACTCTGCTGACACATGACTGCGCAGCCACGCACAGCACAAATCACATCATAAAGTTCTCTGATAATATGACTGTGGTGGGTCTCATCTGCAATAATGACGAGTCACCATACAGAGAGGAGGTGCAGCGGTTAACAGACTGGTGCAGAGCCACAACCTGTCTCTCAATGTAGACAAAACAAAAGAGATGGTTGTTGACTATAGGAAGACTAGAGTACACAGACGGCTCTAATGTGGAGATCGACAAAAGCACCAAACTCCTTGGTGTCCACCTGGCGGAGAACCTCACCTTGTCCCATAACATCATCTACTTAGCCAAGAAAGCCCAACAGTGACTCTACTTCCTGCGCAAGCTGAGGAAATCCCATCTTTCACTATCCATACTCAAAACCTTCTAAAGAGGGACTATCGAGAGCATCTGTATCACTGTCTGGGCTGGGAACTGCGCTGTTATGGAGCAAAAGACCCTACAGAGGATAGTGAAGACAGCAGAGAAGAACAGCCCCTTTGAAAGATGACCTCCTAACAAGTTCAAAGATGGGGAGCTGCTACTGTTTGAACAAATTTGAAGGCCTGGATCATCAATTCTGTAAGGCTGCTGAACCTCTGGGCTGGTACAGCATATTTAGGCATATCTTTGTTATAGTGATGGGCGAATTTATTCGACAAGGCGCACATTCGCGGCAAATTTCCTCATTTTGCCGGCGGCAAATAAATGAAGGCCACAGGCCCAGTTGATTGTGAGAATGGTTACAGACAACCCAAAGATCACCACCAAAGACCTGCAAGAGCATCTTGCTGCAGATGGTGTATCTGTACATCGTTCTACAATTCAGCGCAAAGTTGAAGTTACACAGGGGTTGGATATTCCAACAAGACAATGACCCTAAACACACTTGGAATTCTACAAAGACATTTATGCAGAGGAAGAAGTACAATATTCTGGAATGGTTGTCACAGTCCCTAGAATTGAATATCATTGAAAATCTATGGGATGATTTGAAGCAGACTGTCCATTCTCGGCAGCCATCAAACTGAACTGGAGAGATTTTGTATGGACGAATGGTCAAAAATACCGCCATCCAGAATCCAGACACTCATCAAAGGCTATAGGAGGCGTCTAGAGGCTCAACTAAGTATTGATGTAATATATCTGTTGGGGTGCCCAAATGTATGCACCTGTCTAATTTTGTTATGAAGCATATTTCATATTTTCTGTTAATCCAATAAACTTTATGTCACTGCTGAAATATTACTGTTTCCATAAGTCATGTTATATATGAAAAGAAAGTTGCTAATTTGAAAGCTCAGCCAATGATAAACATAACTCCAAAGAATTTAGAGGGGTTCCCAAACTTTTTCATTTGACTGTATGTATTGCACGTTCCTGTATGGGACCCTGTGGATGCAAATAAGAAGGAATAAGATACCTGCATTCCCCCAGTCTGTACAAATGTCAGTGTATAAATGTCTCAATATACTAATTGCCATTCAATCATATAGACATTTTATAATATCTCAGGCTAATATTCTCCCAGTTGTAACCTCATGAATCATATTCTTTGTCACCAACGGACAGCACAGGCTCAGGCAACATAATTGAGTAATTTCCCTGGTGGAACAAACTGACTCTGTTAGGGATCAGTATAGGGTTCAGCAATACATTGTAGTCTTGTGCTGTCCCTCATGAATAAACATTAGGTGAATATAATTATAAAACTATAAATATGCCAAGAACTATGAGAGAGAGAGAAGGAGATGGTGGCCAATCACCCTCTAGAATTTTTTTCCCTATACAATTATGGGATCTGTTATCCAGAAAGCTCCAAATTACAGGACAGTCATCTCCCATAGACTCAATTTTAATAAACCAATTAAAAACTGTAAAACATATTCCTTTTCTCTCTGTAATAATTAATAAATACTTGATCCCAACTAAGATATAAATTATCCTCGTTGGAGGCAAAACAATTCTATTGGGTTTATTTAAAGTTTAATTTTGTAGACTTAGGGGGTTATTTATTAAAGTCCCAATGCCAAAATCTCTAAAAATTCTATATTTTTTTACTATGAAATCTGAATTTATAGTGGAAAAAAAAACGTGGATTTTTCCGAATTTATTAAACCCCGAGGGTGTTAAAAGTCCGAATAAAAAAGTACTCCAACTTAGACCTGCGAGTTCATGTAGAAGCAGAAGAAATGGGAGAAGTCCCGAAGATATCCTGATCTGCACTGGGTTTTCGTGCAATAATCTGATAATGTTGTGGCATTTCAGGCAATAATAATAAGTATAATAATAATGTTCTCCGAAAGATTTGTACAATTTAAATATTTTTCAAGATTTTATCACGTTTTTTTCCCGCACAGGAAATTTTCGGGGAAAATTTATTGATAAATAAGGGGGATCTGTGCGGATTTGGTCGGCTACAACAGCACCACCTGCTGGTCATTTTGTCACCATTCTGACCAGCAAGTAGTCAAGGAAGTTGTCAGGAGAAAGAAAGAGGCTGCTCTGATGTTCTTCTGCTTAGGAAAGATTTGAGAAAGGTTTCTAATTTATTTCCTAAGCAGAAGAACTTCAGAGCAGCCTCTTTTTTCTCTTGACAACTTCCTTGACTACTTGGTGGTCAGACTGGTGGGAAACCGACCAGTAGGTACATAATGAATGTACATTGCCAAAGTACTTTGTATATAGCACCCTCATCAATTTTACATTCACTTATTTTAAAGTTTACTTATCCTTTAAAGTATGGAGATACTTTATCCGGAAAACCCTAGGTCCTGAGTATTCTGGATAACAGGGCCCTTACCTATAATTGAACTCTTTTGTAGAATGCACCCTTTCGGTTGAATTAAAAAGGAACCCAACAGAGAGATTATATTTATGCAGTTCATTGAGGTGGTCAAGCATCCATTCTACCTCTTCTGATGAATGGCACACCACTGCTCCTTGAGATGCTGGGGAATCCTGGAGCTACTCGTGCTCAGTGAATCGTATGTAAACACAGGGTCGGACTGGGGGGCCCCCCCTCTGGACCCCATACTGTGACTTCACGCATACGCAAAAGGAGCCGCAAATTGTTTTTTTTGTAGGGCCTGGAGATCGGGAGAGGGGGTCTGGCCTATAGAGTCCTATGAGGGCTGGGGCCCACCGGGTTTTTTCCCAGTGTCCCGTCGGGCCAGTCCAACCCTGTGTAAACACCATTTTGAACGTGCACAGTGAAAGGGATACTATAACATTTTTGGCGCATTGGCATAATTGTGACAGGTGCAACTCATTATGCTTTTGTAATTATAAAAAAAACAAAACATTTATAGGTAAAAAAAACATATCCAAAACTCAACGATACACTTGCTTTCATAAATGAGCCTTCTAACTTTTCTATGAAAATGAAGCTGTATTTTTTGGTATTTAGATTTCCCTAGCACTGGATTATCTGATGACTTATTTTCTATCCTCACCGTTTAGGGCAGAGACACCCGCTCAGATTCGGGGAGATTTAGTCGCCCGGCGATAAATCGCCTCTTCTTCGGGCAACTAATCTCCCCAAACTGCCTCCTGCCAACTAGAATCTAAATGCCTGCAGGATGGCACCAGGAGCATTTCGTTTTCCGAAGTCTCCCAAAATGTCCTAGTTAGGCAACTTCGGAAAATGAAGCGTTCCAAGTGCCATCCCGCCGGCGATTTAGATTCTAGCTGGCGGGAGGCAGTCTGGGGAGATTAGTCGCCCCGAATAAGAGGAGATTTGTCGCTGGGCGAATCTGAGAGTGAGTCTCTGCCCTTATTCATGTTATGGAAAATGTCAAACAAAAAACTTCAATGAAGAATGAAGGAGGGAAAAGAATCCATGATTTCTAATAAACCATCTGCCGATGCTAGAATCCAGCCGCCTGGAGAATTTGCACATAATAAAATTGAAACAGAGAAAAAAAAAACAGACCGAGAGAAAAATATTAAGTGAAAACTAAATATTGTCTGTTTTAGAAGCTATTCAATTTGGTGCATTTTGCGGAGCATCACTAGGGACCCGTGTGGCCATCCAGCTGGAAATGAAGAAAGCAGGGTATGCTGAATACAATACCTACCTCTTACAGCTTCTACAAATCCAAGACAATCTACAGCCTCATGAACTTGTAGTCACACACGTGCACGTGTCAAGCCCTATAAATATTTCGCTCAAGAATACAGTCGGGAAGAGTCCGGGGAGAATTCACTCCATGGGAATAACATCCAATTATTATTTCAAAGCCTAATTATATTTCACCAATATTCAGCTCATTTAACGCCACCCTAAGCAATATAATAACTTTCCTCTCTACTCGGTATTCTGTTTCTAAAAGCTGTGCTCTATTCTGATTGGCTTTGGTTTCCTCCTTGGTCCCACCCACCTGCTTTACTGGGGTAACAGTACCATGAGCGAGAGGCAGATTGATTAAGGAATATCATATTCTTATCTTAACAGGTTCTGCTTCCAATAAGGATTAATTATATATTAGTTTGTATCAAGTACAAGCTACTGTTTTATTATTACAGGGAAATTTAAACTTCTGTATAACAGGTATGGGACCTGTTATCCAGAATGCTCTAGACCTGGGGCTTTCCGGATAATGGATCTTTCGGTAATGTGGATCTTCATACGTTAAGTCCACTAAAAAATCACGTAAATATTAAAAAAAAATATAGGCAGGTTCTGCTTCCAATATGGATTAATTATATCTTAGTTTGGATCAAGTACAAGATACTATTTTATTATTATAGCGAAAAAGGAAATAATGTTTTAAAAATTTGGATTATTTGGATAAAATGGAGTCTATGGGGCAAATTTACTAAATGAAGAAGTGACTAATTTTGGCGAAAATTCGCCAGCGTGGCGATCTTTCGGTACTTCGCCGATTTACTAACGGACGCAGGCGTAACTACGCTAGCGAAGGAGACTGATGCTGGTGCTCATTCGCACTCAATCGCCTGGCGAAGTTGCGCTCTGCAGAGGGACATAACTGCGTAAATTCACTAAGATGCGGATTTTACTGAACGTTACCTCTTGCGCCAGACTTGCCTTCACCACCTCAGACCAGGCGAAGTGCAATAGAGTAGATATAACTTCCTCAAAATTTAGTTAAAAATTTTTCTAAGTCCCAAAAAACGCTGGCGTCATTTCCTTTTTTCAGGCTGCAAAACAGTGTACAAATGTTTTGGGGTAATCGGCTTCCCCCCTACATTTCCTAACATATGGCACATAAACTATACACTGGGCTCATGTGTAGGGCAATATAACAGACGCAGGCGTTGTGATGGGTGCAAGGGTTTCACAGGTGTTTGTCGTCTGCGTCAATTTGGCACATATACCGACACAGGTGTACGTCTGATTCGTCGCCTGCATCAAGCTCCTTGCCTACTTAAAGATGCCAACGACTTTTGACAAGTTGCTAAGTGATCTTTGCTCCTGCAGATTCTCAGTTTGTTCCTGATTATTCTGATTGATTCTCTGGTTTTGACTTCGGGTTTTTATAGGACTTCTGACTCTCTGCTGCCTGACCCAACCCCAGCCTGTTTTCCGTTTATGATCCTTCACTACCTGAACCGACCTCGGCCTGAACCTGACCTTGATTCCGTTTCTGCCTGAACCCTGACCTCTGTTTGGTCTCCTGTATCCATTTCCATCCACTATCGGCACTCCTGCTTATTTACACAATCTCTGATCTCACTTCCAGGGTTTGTATTGTGGAATCTGAAGGTGTTGCTTGAGAGCATCTCACTGGAAGCATCACACCTAGATGTGTGACAATGGGACTGTAAACGTCAATTATTATTATAATCAAGCCTGCCAATGTTGGAATCTTTGAGTGGTTGTTCTCTTCTATGTATATGGTTTTCACCCTCACCTCATCTATCTCCATATCTTCTGAAACTTGCCGCCACCCCTGACTCTTTGGCTGGTTATAGGGGTTCTGTTCAGTTTTATCTTTCACATCATCAACTGTCAGGATAGCGGCAGTTTCAGATTTGATTCCTAGAAGCAATACAGGAAATCATTTCAAGATTGTGGCTTGAGACAGCAGAATTTGGGAGCTATTAGTGAAGAAGAAGTAGACCATTGGTACCCATTGAAACCCACAGAAGGACACACGTTTGCTTTGATAAGTGATAAAGACAGAGTACTAACAGGCTAAACAACATATGGGGATATATCACATCAGGCATTGTTTGAGGGACACTTGTAAAGATCAACCAAGGAGAACAACTACTGAGCAGTTACTGAGACCTCTGAAGGTTCTGGTTTACTCTAAATATAAAAAGAGAAGTTAAAACAGCAATATAAATGATATAGTCATAGTTCATCTGACACATTGAGGGGCTATCCCAAAACATTACGGATAATATATTGAACAATTCTAAAAAACAAAAATAAAAACAGATTATTATTGGGCACGACACTTAAACTTTGAGGTTGGAACATCAACACACACTTTATATTTTGGGCAGATTTGGAAATTCAAGACTGTACTACAAATGGAAATGCAGTGCCTCCAAAAATGTCACTACATGAACCATTTGAAGGCCTTAGGGTTTGCATCTGAAGCAGGAACAGATGGTCTAACGTGTGGGAAGAAGGTAGAAGCTTATACATTATAAATGTGAAACATAAGCTGTTTATTTAAAGGATAACTTTTATTTTTTTATTCATCTACCGTTAGAAGAAAACAACAATAATAGAGTTTGTGTTACCTTCTGCCAGGAGACCTATAATATACAATATACATAAAGGTATATTCAATATGATCTAGGCATAAATGAATATTTTGGGATTTATATGTGAACTTGGGGTCTCTGGGAAATCATATCCCTTATTATTTGATATATCTATTTATCTGTGCATCATCTATGGATACACACACACACTCACTGATTCCAAGATGATCACAATATACCTAAGCACCTTCACTGGTCTTGATATCCATCCCTGGAGTAACTTGGTAATTATAGTAGATAGGCAACACCAGAAGGTGGTTTCCAATGCTCTGAAGACGGCTACAACATTTCAGGCATGCCATAGGCCTCACAAACGCAATAGTATTCTAGATACTGCAAAACATATGTCCACTAAATTCCAATGTAATATGTGCAGAATATTCAACAAAATCCCTTTAATTTTATATAGTGCTAAATGTCATAGGGACAGGGAACAGGGATTTAGGACAGGGGCACAAAAAGAAGTTACAGGACCCCACATTCAAAGTTTTTGGTACCCTCACCACTAATCATTGGAGGAGATGATCAGATCTATTAGACCACAGTGGTCAATGAGCCTAAATGAAATTCATTGATTAGATCGTTTCATGATTTTGAACCCCTTCCTGGTTTTAATATAGTGAAGAAATAAGAAAGCATAGAAAGGCAAAGTCTAACAGACTCATTATATAAGCCGGATGAATTGAACAAGAAATATTTTACAAAGCTATGGGACAATAACATTCCTTTAAATGAAAAGGAAAGATTAAAACTAAGTAAGCTTTATTAGAAAGGTCTATATAAATACACCAGTAAACCCTCAAAGTAATTCTGCTCTGAGTCCTCTGTCAAAAGAAATATCACATTTCTTTCCTTCTATTGTGTACTCATGGGCTTCTGTATCAGACTTCCTGTTTTCAGCTTAAACCTCCAGGGCTAGGGCTTGAGCATGCTCAGTTTGCTCCTCTCCCCCTGTCTGCTGAAATCTGAGCCCAGAGATATGAGTGAGTAGGGAGAGACTCGGCAGGAAGTGATGTCACACCAAACTAATATGGCAGCTGCTATCCTAAACAAACAGAGAGCTTCTAGAGCTGTTTAATAGGTGCGGAAAAGTATTCCGCATATGATCGGTGGAGGAGAATTGTGGGTTTCACTGTAAATTTTACATAACATTTCTCCAGAGTTTCCTTTGCCAGCTAAGAACTGGCGAACTGATAAGATGAAGCAACATCCTCCTCAATCTTATGTCAGTGACATCATATCCTGTATGCCGGAAAGTCATAAAAGTTCTAAAAAAAATGCTGGTGTTTTTTCATGTTTTTTAAGCCGGATTGTCAAAACTATTAAAGATTTTTGTGTTAACAATTTTTTTTCGCAACCATTTGAGGGGCATGCCACATTTGTTTTAGGGTGGGCTCATGTCTAGGGCATTAGAGGATCTTTTTTGTCTTTATTTTGCTTCCTTGGACATTTGAAATAATAAGTGGCCACTTCAAGCATTTGCACCAACATCTCTTAGAAAGACATATATATGACCTATATGTACCTGCCCTATTCAAATTGACCTAAGCGTACGAGTATAATGAAGTTTCACTAGGCAGAAATGATCGCTGGCGAAAGTTTGCGCTTATGAATTAACACTAGCGAAATTTCTCCAGCATTAGGCTACAGAGACACAACTTTGCATTTTAGTGAATTAGCGTAGTGGTAACGAATTTACACCTGGCAAAGTGGCACGAAGTGTGGCGGAGTGTTTGCTCGTGAAAATTTACCCTTAAGTGAATTTGCCACATCTACAGCAGTAGAAGATCCCAAAATCTAAGAGGATCTTATTTGTCTAAAGATGATTGTTCCCCCTTTAAAGGGACTATGATGTGCTTCATGGAGTGTTAAAGGGTATATAAACTTGGCTTACATTTTACATGGGTTTTCTACATGTCAGTACTTTCCATATCAAACCCAACTTTTCTACCAGACTTCCTACATATAAGGGGTTACTTTTCCGTCCTGAAGGTGAAAAACAGGCAGAGAAGTTAAAGGGGGTTCACAAGAAGGGCAGAAAGGTCCAGAAAGGAGCAGTTAGCTTAGGCAAAGCAGAACTAAAGGAACCCTTTCTTGAAGGAGATTTGTGCCAAACACTCAATCATTTTCTGAAGCTGACACATTTTGGGGCAGATTTACTTAAGGTCGAATATCAAGGGTTAATTAACCCTCGATATTCAAATGTCGACGTTAAATCCATCGATTTCGAATATCGAAGTCGAAGGATTTAGCACTATTCGTTCGATCGTTCGATCAAACGAAAAATCGTTAGATCGAACGATTAAATCCTTCGAATTGTTCGATTTGAAGGATTTTAATCCATCGATCGAACGATTTTTGTTCGACCAAAAAAAGATCCCTTCCCCATAGGCTAACATTGACTTTGATAGCTTTTAGGTGGCGAACTAGGGGGTTGAATTTTTTTTTTAAAGAGACAGTACTTCGACTATCGAATGGTTGAATAGTCGAATGATTTTTAGTTCGAATCTTTCGTTTCGAAGTCGTAGTTGAAGGTGGAAGTAGCCCATGCGATGGTCAAAGTAGCCAAAAAAAACATTCGAAATTTGAAGTTTTTTTCCCTCTATTCCTTCACTCGAGCTAAGTAAATGGGCCCCTTTGCGTTTGACTTTCAGACTGATCCACAGACTTGCAGTTGTGATTGGCCGGCAGCTGCTCATTCTTAAGGTGGCCGTAGACGCACAGATAATATCGGACAAAACTAATTTTCGTACGATATTCGGTGCGTGTATGGTGGCAAAAGAGGCGACCGATATCGGCAGAAGACTTGAATATCGGTCGGCTCGTCGTTTTCCAAGAAAGATCGTAATTGTTATGGTGGGAAAAGAGCTGAATGATATCGGCAGAAGACTTGGATATCGGTTGGCTCGTCGATCTGGCAGGACAGAATATTTTGATTGGGTGACTTTGAAGGTACCCAAACATCGGCCATTGTCAGTGTTGGACTGGGATGCCAGGGCCCACCAGAAAACCTTAGACCGTGGGCCCACTGGAAAACCGTAGACTGTGGGACCACTTTTCAAACTATTATTCCTCCTCTCTTTATTCTCTTAGTCTTGTATTACTTACTTCTACTTCTACACTATATTCTTCCATTATTAAGCATTTTTTCCTCATAAAGAAATAAGGAATGACCATGAAATAGGCTAAATGGTTAGAAGCAAGAGGCCCACTGACACCTGGGCCCACCGGGAGTTTTCCTGGTATCCCGGTGGGCCAGTCCGACACTGGCCATTGTTAGTGCTGAATCGTCAGATACAGGTAGAATTCTATTGTTTCTATCTGTATATCTGTCGATTCAGCTCAGAAACATCTTTTTCCAAAAAAGGTGGTAATTGGTACGTCTATGGCCACCTTTACATTCCAGCGTTGAGTTTGTGCACATAGTTTAACATTGCTCTCGACAATGAACGTGTGATTGATTTGTTTACACTGCCGAATTTCATTGCACGGCAATAATATATTTTGCAACAAGTGAGCAGTGACGCTCTAATGTCATCTTTATCCCCCTTAGTCAAGAGCAATTAGAACAGAACAGATGCAGCTTAAGAGGCTCCTGATTTTATTAGATCTCGTCAGTAAGAGACATGAATTTGGTTTAGGTATATAAAAATACAGACTTACTATAGTTGTCACCATGTATTACTCTAACCAAGAATAATCATGAACAGATTGTTTCAGTCTGTGCAATAAGAAGCCCTATTATCCAGTCTCTCGGAGGGGTAGCGGGGATCCTAAACAACATAATTGTTTTATGTAGGATTAAAATGACATTGTGTTTGAGAACTTATCTTCTTAATGTCACTTTTCGGCTATATTTCTATGTATCATTATATGCCTCAAATCTATTCAGCTTTGGTTAAATTGAATTCCTCTGTTTTTAAAAGTATCTTTCATTGATCATATCTCCAGTGATATGGTGCAGATTTTCCTGTGTTATTCTAACTTTGACTAAAGCATAATATTTTATATTCAGCAATATCCATATTAATATGTCTAGCGTATGTCCAAACCAAAAGACTTCTTTCCTAGTTCCTTCTTGCCATTTTGAGAACGAGAAGACTTTGAAGCTTCTATAAAGTGTGGCTCCTGATTTGTATGATCTGTGCTTTTAATAATGACCATGAATTTGTATGTAGTGATGGGCGAATTTATTCGCCAGGCGCGAATTCGCGGCGAATTTGCGAGATTCGCGCCGAGCGAATAAATTCGTGAAACACCCGCGAAAATTCGCGGTAAAAATTCGCCGGCGTTTTTTTAGAAAAACGGGCGCCGGCGCCAAAAACGAGACGCCGGCGCCGTTTCGCAAATTTTTCGCCGTTTCGCGAATTTCGCGCGAAATTCACGAATTTTTCGGCGAAGTGAAACGGCGCAAATTCGCCCATCACTATTTGTATGTCATGATTTTTACTGCCGTGCTGGTACCTGTGGGGTCTGTTCATGGACTGTAACATTGGTCTTGTGCAACTCAACCCTTTTACGATAAGATCTGTGTGGAGTGCATTGCCCTTTGGCTTTACTCTCAAACTTTTTATTTAATTAAGGCCCCCTTTAGAGGTCCAGCATTTGGTAAATGCTCCACTGAGTCCATAACGAGATTATTGATTGGGATAACATTGGTGTATCAGCCATTCATTGATCCAAGAATACCAAAGACACCAAAAGTGTTCCTCATTCTCACCCTAAAGGCAGAGACACAAGTGGAGATTTGGGACGATTAGTCGCCCGGCAACAAATCGCCTCTTCTTCTGGTGACTAATCTCCCCGAACTGCCTTCCCGCCGGCTAGAATCTAAATCTTCGGAGCGATTTGTTTTCTGAAGTCTCCCGAAGTTTCCTCGTGAGGCAACTTTGGGCGACTTCAGAAAACGAAGCATTCCGAGTTCCATCCCGCCTCATTCTCACCCTAAAGGCAGACTTAATCTCCCCAAATCTGCCCTAACTGGACTTTCAGGTGTACCTACAAGAACTAATAGGACTTCTTGTCAAATATACACTAAACTAGAAGGAAAGGGGCACAAAAGACCACATTTCAAAAACACTCAACTCAAGTAGAAGATGTCGTCCAGGTGCCCCAGGCTCTCAGCACAGGGAGTGGCAAACTGTTACAAAATGAATGAGGCCATTCAGGCACTCAAAGGATTCCACAAGGGTCACAAAAATTAAAAGTAAAAAAAAACAAGTTTTTAATTCAGGCTACACTAAACATCTTCAGCCAAAAATCACAGGATGAAACCTCCTGCCATTACTTCACCCCTCTAGGGCGGAAGCCCAACCGTTTGGGAACAGTGTCGGACTGGCCCACCAGGATACCAGGAAAACTCCCAATGGGCCCAGGTGTCAATGGGTCCTCCCAACGGGGGGTGGGGTCGTTGGGAGTCAGGGTGGGGTCGGCAGCAGGTTTGGACGTCCCACCTCCAATTTGGGTGTGCCTCGTTTTTGTGCGATGGGCTCGGAAGCCCAGTGCAGGAGTGTCTGCAGCCTAGTTCTGGGCCAAGGCACGAAGGTTGGGGACCCCTGGTCTAAGGTTTTCTGGTGGGCCCCTGGCAACCCAGTCCAACACTGTTTGGGAACAACTGCTATGAAGGAACCTAAAACAATATTTTATAGAATTAATATATACGGCTCCTCTACATTATAAGATAGTAGTAAAGTTACACCATCAATTCAAAGACACATTTTGCAACGTTTCTGATACTATAAACTGCTTTATAATTCCATTAGTAGAGACTCCATCACACAAATGACATTTTTTATTAGAGGTTCAATGTGTGATTTTCCTGGTTTCCATTCACTCCCCAAGTTGTGGAGGCCTATTTATTCGAATTTTAGTGGTTTAAACTGTAATTAAACTCTATCCGTCTAAAACGACAAATGCCATGGAATTTATTAAAATCTATGCACTAAAAAATATAAATGCCTCTAAAACCTCTAAAAAAATGTAGTTTTGGACAACTACCAGAGAAAAAAATAAAAAAATTGGTGAAAAATGGTGGCTCAGCGTTTTTCCAATTGACTTCTATGGGACCTCGACAGCTTTTTATTTTTAATTTACTTTTATATGGTATAGTGGCCTATTAATTCATAAATCCCACAGGCTGCCAAAGAATATAAAGTCACATTGATGTGTCCGCCTTTAGCAGCTTCTATTGAAACAATGGGTGTCAGTGTTGATATACAGTTTTGGTCTCTTAAATGGGTTGTTCGCCTTTAAATTAACTTTTAATATGACGTAGAGAGTGATATTCGGAGACAATTTACAATTGGTCTTCATTTTTTATTGTTTGTGATTTATGAGTTATTAAGCTTTTAATTCAGCAGCTCTCCAGTTTGCAATTTTAGCAGTCTGGTTGCTAGGGTCCAAATTCCCCTAGCAACCCTGCATTGATTGAATAAGAGGCTGGTATATGCATAGGAGAGGCCTGAATAGAAAGATGAGTAATAAAAAGTAGCAGCAACAATAAATCTGTAGCCTTACAGAGTATTTGTTTTTAAGGTGGGGTCTGTGACCCCCATGTGAAAGCTGGAAAGAGTCTGAAGAAGAAGAAAAAATAATTAAAAAAACTTCACACTAAAATTCACAGCTGCTCAAGCTATATAAAACTGACTATCTCACTCTCCTGGAGAGTCTATTAAAGATCTGCCCTAATGATAGCTAACCTCGTTCACAGGGTTTCCTGGTCCCTGATTTGATCACCAATGGTAGAGGCCCCTTTGGGGCGAATGGCTTTATAGGGGCCTTGGTGATCCCAGGCTCAATGTGAAACACCTAGCAGCACAGACACCAGGAGCCAAAGAGGAAGAAGCCACTCCTTTCCAACACTATATAGCAGTGTGGCAGGAATGTATTACACCCTTTGACCAATAACTAATGGCAGAGCCGGGACACACCAGCCAGGCGCCTTGGCAACCTGGCCGGCTATGTCCGGCTGAGGTGTGTGTGTGTGACTGGCTGAGGTGATGCAGGCGCGCGGTGACGCTGGCGCGCATGCGCCAATTGGTGCGCGCATGCACGCTGGTGCAAGAAAAAGCCGGGAAGTAGGGGACCGGCCTAACAGATCCTATAGGTCCCTACATTAACTTAAGTGATTTCTGGAGAGGCTGCAACTGGCACCATGACAGAATTGGAAGACCATACTATCAGTCAGTCGCAGTCAGACAAAACCAGACACCATGGTCTTCTGTGTATTTGTTACGGGGCTAAAGCACCGCCAATGTCTGCCCACTCCATAGCCATCTGCTTATAGACAGTATAGGAAGCCCATTTAATGAGCCTAAATGGACAAGTCTTAGGAGCCCTACACTAGACAGAAGTTAATTTCTCCATATGGTCCTTACAACACTTTCCATAGACCTTACCATTTTGTCTAATAAGCATATTTGCAGTGTGCACCTTCACTGGTTAAATCAAATGAGATGCAAAATAGATCAAATATGGAATAATTCCATTAAAACATAATTCTGCACACCTTGCAGCAAAAACAAGTCACTACATAAAAGAGATTGACATTTGCTGTTTAATGGACTAGAAAAAATATTCCCAGAGAGACTGTCCTTCACGTCTAATTAAACAGACCTGGAAATTGAGGGTTTATTGCGCCCAAGACAAATACAACTGTAGATAATTACAGCCAGGCCAGCACATACTGAACACCAACACAGAGATAACATGTAAATGAAGCAAGTTGGGCAGATTTGTACTGAAAGCTCTGTAAGCTCTGCGTCTCAGTCTGCTCCTTTATATAACTCCAGGTGTGGGTTATTTTCGCAACAAGAAACATATGGGTGGCTCTATAATCAGAGATGTCAACCTGGATCTGAAGTAATCCAGGGCCATTATAGGCTCGTCTGCTCCACCCATACCCCAATACCTGTTCAACCCCATTCTTCCCATGCCCTACAACCCGCCATGATCCCTGCGTCAATGCTTCACACAATATAAGGAGGACTTTGAGTGACGATTCTATGCATTTCAATGGTTCAGGTAAGGTTTTGGATGCAAATTACTGACAGAAGGAGATGGACCTCTTATAGGGTTGCCACCTGGCCAGTATTTTACCGGCCTGGCCGGTAAAAATGAAGCTTTATCCCAATGTTATTAATAGGGGAAATCCATGAAAATATAGCAAGGCTGGTTATTTTTTTCAAAAAAAAGGTGGCAACCCTAACCTCTTATTGCGGATGAGAAGAAAGAGTCCCATCAAAAATGGGGAAGGTACCAACATAAGAGACTAAAGATCAAGTCAGAAGCTTAATAGCCTGTGTATGGGCTCTCACTGGCTGTTTAGAATCCTGTTTGGCCTCTACTCTTCTGATGGGCGTCTGTTGGCCCCAGTTATGATCTAATCATCAGCCTGGGGGTCAAATGATTGAATCAGTCCAATTTGGCCACCAAATCAATAACAATGATCTAATTGTTTGGCCAGGCCTAGTAACCTCACCAAGATTTGAAGATATTTTTAGGAGACGACACGGAGAAAACAGTCATGGGTAGGCCCCGTGCCTAAGGGGAGCCATAGAAACACAAACAACATTTTTGTTCTTGCACTTCCAAGTAGTCCTGCCAAGCACCATTGCCTCTATCAAGTCTTCTTTGATAAATCATGTATCATCAGTGCAAGTATTGAAACTAGGGAACACTGGAAACACCACCCTAAACAAGGTAGTAGATCCAGGGTTATCACTGCAGACTTGCACCAAAAGAATCACATTTAACAACATTTTAATGCTTTTTGCTGAAAACGTTGTACCCCTGGAGAAATTTCACTACAACTTGCATCTGATTCGATTAAATGCACTTGTAAGGAGGTGACCTGTAATGTGTGTTAAATGCTGTTATAAACGTTGGTGTGATGCCTGTTTGTGTGTATGGGAATTGTGAAATATATTTGACGTGTGGGCGATTTAATGTGTTAGCAGTAATTTGGTAAAACTGCCACTAGATGGCAGCAGGGCAATAGAGTTCAGGTGTAGGGACAGGTGGTAAAAGGTATAAAAGGAGGAGTTTCACCCAGGGTGTGATCTTTGGTTTCTGTAGGTATAGGTAGATAGGGCTAGGTGCCTTAGCCAGACAGGGCTAGTTAGTAAGGGTAGCTGGTACCCCAACAAGGAGAGAGTGGCTTAGTAGCCGTGGTTCTACCACAGTCAGGGAGAAGTGTGAGAATAGGGACAGTGCGGGCAACCCAGGCCAAGGTGACAGAAATTCCTACCGGGAAAGATCAGAGGGGGCACTGATGTGGTGTAAATATAAAAATAAATCTGCCATAATTTGGCCATACATATGGATCTTGCTCTACTGGCCACAGCCTAATTGGTCCCATGCTTGCACTTAGGGTAGGCTCATACAGTTCTAGATAAGACAATGATCCCATACACATTGGCGAATCAGATCATCTACAGCCTTTTATTTACACCAATACCAGGACAGAATAATTCAGGTAACCAGTAATGGGCTTCCGGCTTCCACTTGATTGCATTTCCTGGTTAGTGAGCATTGAGATATTGTATATATGGTTCAATAACGCCAATGTTCTGGAGTTTTTACCCAGGGTAAACAAGTCGCTATCACTGCAAGGTCACCCTGTGTTGGAGAGAACACACCAAAAGAATGCCAGTCTCCCTAGCCTCATGACCTTAAAGGAGAACTAAACCCTAAAAATGAATATGGCTAAAAATGCCCTATTTTATATACTGAACTTACTGCACCAGTCTAAAGTTTCAGCTTGTCAATAGCAGCAATGATCCAGGACTTCAAACTTTTCACAGGGGGTCACCATCTTGGAAAGTGTCTGTGACACTCACATGCTCAGTGGGCTCTGAGCAGCTGTTGAGAAGCTAAGCTTAGGGCTCGTCACTAATTATCCAGCAGAAAATGAGCTTCCCTGGCTGTAATATAAGCTGATGCTACAGGTTTGCTGATTATTAAATTCTGATGCTAATTGCACTGGTTTCTGTGCTGCCATGTAGTAATTATCTGTATTAATTACTAATCAGCCTTATATTGTGACATTTCTATTCTATATGTACCGTATATTGTGAGTGGGTCCCTAAGCTCAGTAAGTGACAGCAGCACAGAGCATGTGCAGTGAATCAGCAGAAAAGAAGATGGGGAGCTACTGGGGCATCTTTGGAGACACAGATCTTTACTGCTAAAGGGCTGTGGTTGCCTTGGGCTGGTACAGAAGCACAAACATAATGTACAACCTTTCTAACTACTTCATTAGTTAAGCTTTAGTTGTCCTTAAGGACATAGGTTCCCATATGGAGGGTGTGCAGGAGCCATAGGAATGGGGAGGAAAAAGCAATGGATAGCGAATATTCTATTTATGATTTTTATGATCCTGACCTGATCATCCACAAAAAAGACTTTAACCCAGTTTGCTGCAAGTCACCACTTGCACATGCAAATCTACTAATGGGGATGTAAAAAAGTTGCAAAGCAGATCACACCCATGATCCTCTAGAAGACTAGTGCAAATGGAGGATGATGGGAACTATCGTTTTGTTCACAAATTTGGAGCATAAAGCTTCACAATGTGCCTTGTGGGCTCTTTTCATAAGAGACGGGTATTACCATATTGTAACTGAACTGCAAAACCGGAAAGCTCTGGTGTTATCGTGGATTAAAAATAATTGTTGTTTCTATGGCAATGTATAAACTATGAATTAAATGGCAAGAGCAAAAGCTCCTTCTAATGAAAAATATTCCCTGAAAAGATTTGACGTATGCTTCCCATTGTACATCAGCTTTAAATGTGGCATTTATTTATCTTTTCTGCTCCTCCTTCTCACATTCATAGCAGCCAGCTAGAGCCACGGCAGGAACACACGGGGTTGAGCCCAGTCAGTAACATATATATGATATATAGTCTGTATATGCTGGGAGAACCTTAAAGGGATACTGTCATGGCCGGAAAAACAATTTTTAGTTAATTCTGCACTGGAATCTGTTTCTCAAAAGAGCAAACAGATTTTTTTTATATTCAATTTTGAAATCTGACATGGGGCTAGACATTTTGTCAATATCCCAGCTGCCCCCAGTCATGTGACTTGTGCTCTGATAAACTTCAGTCACTCTTTACTGCTGTACTGCAAGTTGGAGTGATATCACCCCCTCCCTTTTCCCCCCCAGCAGCCAAATAACAGAACAATGGGAAGGTAACCATATAGCAGCTCCCTAACACAAGATAACAGCTGCCTGGTAGATCTAAAGGCAGCTTATTGGGGCCATCCGACGGGCGTCCCCATTCAATACCTGGCCGAAAGTCGGGCAGATGAAGATCTGGCAGGGTAAAAATTCCCGTTGTATCGCGGCCACATCTGTTCGTTGATGCAGTCCCGCGATCCGACCGCCCGTATCACCTCCATTCTGATCCAATCTTTGGGTCCTAAGGCCCACAATCGGATCAGCCCGATATCACCCAGCTCAATATGGGTATAATGGGGGAGATATCTGCTCATTTGGCGACATCGCCAAACGAGCAGATATCCCTGTGTATGGCCACCTTAAGAACAGCACTGAATAGTAAAATCCAGGTCCCACTGCGACACAGTTACAGTGAGTAGGAGGAACAACAGCCTGCCAGAAAGCACTTCCATTCTAAAGTGCTGGCTCTTTCTGAAATACATGACCAGGCAAAATGACTTGAGATGCACCTACACACCAATATTACAACTAAATACACTTGCTGGTTCAGGAATGAAATTTTATATTATAGAGTAAATTATTTGCAGTGTAAACAGTGTCATTTAGAAATAAAAACCACATCATAAAAATGACAGAATCCCTTTAAATCTAGGGGTCAGAGCATGAATATGTATTGCAATATGCCTAATAACTTAGGATGAATTATCTGCAGTCTGTTGATGATGGAAGTTGTAATTCAGTAAGAGCTGCAGGGCCACACGTAGAAGAATGTTTGAGCTTGTTGAGCTTCAAGTGACGGATGAGTGGCTGCTTAGGTAGAGCTGCAGCTCTGCTCTCAGGCTAAAAGAATTAAATGCAGGGGAGGAGAAATAGCCTGACCTCTGTAACATGAGCTGAACTAAGTTCTGTCAAGCCAAACATTCATCGGAGCTTACCAGGAGACAATGCTGACTTATATCTGCAAAAACCGTGTTCCCCCCAAGGACAGAGGAGATTACATGTGTAATCATTTGTAAATGGAACTCGATATGTTCTACAGTCTTGTGCCACTGGCTCTGCCTTGTCCAATGGACCATACCAGGATTTTAAAGGAGAACTAAACCCTAAAAATGAATTTGGTAAAAATGCCAAATTTGACATACTGAACTTATTATACCTGCCTAAAGTTAAGTGATCCAGGACTTCAAACTTGTCACAGGGGGTCACCATCTTGGAAAGTGTCTGTGACACTCACATGCAAAAGCTTAGGGGTCGTCACTAATTGTCCAGTAGAAAATGAGGTTGGTCTGTAATATAAGCTGATGCTACAGGTTTGCTGATGATTAAATTCTGATGCTAATTGCACTGGTTTCTGTACTGCCATGTAGTAATTATCTGTATTAATTACAAATCAGCCTTATATTGTGACATTTCTATTCTATGTGTACTGTATATTGTGAGTGGGTCCCTAAGCTCAGTAAGTGACAGCAGCACAGAGCATGTGCAGTGAATCAGCAGAAAAGAAGATGGGGAGCTACTGGGGCATCTTTGGAGGCACAGATCCAGGGCACCTCCCTCCAGTTAGCATCTCCTCTGTCACTCCCTCCCCTCCGTCGCTCTTCCCTTCATTGCGGTTGAGCGCGTGTTGGGGGGCGGGTGGTGGCTAGCCATTTGCCCTGCACAAAGGCCTGTGGCTCTGCACATCTTCCCTGCTAAAGGCCTGTGGTCACCTTGGGCTGGTAAACAACCAGAAAACATAATGTATAGCATTTCTAGCCAAATTCATTGTTAAAATGTAGTTCTCCTTTAACTGCTATTATTAGTGATGGGCGAATTTGTGGCGAATTTCCACGTTTTGCCTCAGACTAATAAATTACGCAAAAATTCGCTGGTGTCTAAATTGTCGCCAGTGATGATTAATGGACGCCCATTGACTTTAATAGGCCAGCTCCAATTTTGACGCCGGCTAGTTTTCACTGGCGCCAAAATTCACGTTTCGCTAATTTTTCACCCGTTTTGTGGACTAATTTGCACCTCACTAGCTATTATACCTCTGCAGTATATTCCAGATCACATGATTGAGCGATAAGTGCAGTCAGGTTTACACACATCAATGAATAGCAGTTAATTAAATTTTTGATATAGCGGGCACCAACAGGACAGGTTTTCAAGGCAGCCACAAAGAAGCCCAGGTGGTTGAAAAAAGTAGATGGGTAATTCTGGCAGATCCACCTGTTCTCTATATATGCATTAAACAAGCACTGCCAGTGGCTTCCCAAAGAAAGGTTTGAAACCCCCTTGTTTTATATGATCCAGCTGGTTTCGAACAAGTCAGCAGTTCACTTTTTCTTTAATTATCCCACTCCCTGGCTGTGCAGAACTCGGCTGTATCGGGGCATACATTAGTATGTACAGAAAGGTGGAATCTGACTGCATAAGAAAAAGAACAAATAGTCCCATTTATTCTGCCTATTTTCTTTTATCTTCATAAAAGGCTCAGGCTTATTTCATCCTCAGAATCACCTAGTTTTTCTACCTTTTTCACTTTTTTCCAAAGGACTTATAATGGAGTAATGCACGCGTTTCATGCGTCAGGCTCTAAAGCATCCAAAATGCAGAAGGGGAAAAAAAATATGACAGATAAGATTGATAAAGAGTTCACTTCATCCAAAATGCTTTAAAGAGGTCTTTATGTCCTAGAAAATGACACCGCACAGAGCCGTATTAGTTACCGGGTACAAAAAAACATATATCATCCACATCAGCTATAATATCGCTGGTATGTATTAATAATTACCTGCTGGAAGTAAGATCATGAGCTTTTATTAATGATTGTTCTCAATCCATTATCTTCTGCTAAGGAAATGTGCCAAAAACAGACATGATGTTCAACGGAGATTGGGAAAATGTGTAGTCTGGAAAGGATATGAGCTATTAATAACTTCATAGGCCAATAGATGCCTCCAACATCAAGCTGGCATAAAGGAGATATTCTCCTGAAAGCAACGTTAAAACTAATTCTATAACTTTGACTACAACAGCTTTTGGTTAAATGTAGAGTTTTTATTATTCCACCAGCATCCACATATACAAACAAAGATCATATATACAGCACTTTATCCGCCTATATGATCTTGGGTACCAAGACAAAAGTCCATAATATAAAAGTTACAAATCTTCTGGGTAAATTGATATTAAATACTCCTAAATTATCAGCAATATGTGTCTTTTAAAGCCCTCAATCTAGTTCCCACTGCTTGCACTTTAGTCCCTGCAAACAAAATTCTCTTGGGCATGTTTATCAACACTCAGCCAATTTGTACCTGGGAAGCAAACAATCAAATATTTGCTTTCATTGTTCTACTTGAAGCTGGCTCAAATCAGCTAATCACTGATTGGTTTCTATGGTTACTGCCCAAATTACTTTTCAGCAAGATTACGAAGAAGCCAATCCACATGCAAAGGAGCAAAAACTGTTTATTACCATCTGTGATTAATTCAGAAAGTTTAAATATGTCTTTGTTAAAAAAAAAAATCAAGCTGCAAATCATAGCTAAAATGAGCAATTTTTGGAAGAAGAAACTCAAAATTGGCAGTTTAAAGCATTTTATCTTCCTGGTGCTTTAAAACAAAAAGATAAAACATAAAAATAAATTATGGCAAGAGTCTTCTAAATCCTTTAATACCTTTAATTACCTCTAATTACCAAAACAACTGCAAAACTATAGCTAAAATTATAAATTTTTGGAAGAAGAAACTCAAAATTGGCAGTTTAAAGCATGTTATTTCCCTGGTGCTTTAAAACAAAAAGATAAAACATAAAAATAAATCATGGCAAGAGTCTTCTAAATCCTTTGATACCTTTAATTACCTTTAATTACCAAAACAACTACAAAACTACTTTCTATTTTTAGAAAGATTATGAAGAAGTCAAGCTACATACAAAAGAGCAATAGCAGAATATTACCATCTCTGAAGAATTCAGAAAGGTTAAATATGTCTTTGTTCAAAAATATATCAAACTAGAAATTGTAGCTAAAATCTGTAGTTTTTTGGCAAAAGCAATTTAAAATTGGCAATTTAAAGCATGTTATCTCAAAGATTATTTTTAATAGAAAGATAAAATATAAAAGTGAATTATGGCAAGGGTCTTTGGAATTCTTTGATACCACATATGCCTATAATTACCAAAACTACTTGGCGTGTAGAGACATAAAAATATGAATAGTGAATTACAATTTTACATATAGCAAAAATACACCCCCTACCATCATAACCTATATTTTTCTATATTTTTTATATCTTATATTTTATGAGAAATCCTGGAATATTCAAAATGGGTAAATATAGCTTTTTAGGTAAAAGCAAAAAAGGACTTGGGTGGTCATTTCATTTTATCTCCTTCTAAATGCCTGGACCTCATGCATCAATGCTGCAGCACTGCAAACATACAGAGTGTATCGAGTGATATCACTTTGTTGCAGTAATCAGTTGCTTAGCAACAGTATGGGTGGTGCAAACATATTGCCACTGAAACTGGCCATATACTTCCACAGCTGGCCACAATGTGTATTCCCTTGGGCTTTTCTCCTCTGTCTTTTCAAATTGTGGATAGAAGAATTGGCTTAGGTTAATATTACCTAAAATTTTGATTTTTTCATTATTTGTCTCTAATATTGGCACTCAGTCCCTGCTGCCAGCTGCAATGTCACTTGGGCACAGGGCTGCCATTATGGGGGTACAGGGGTGTTATGTCTGAACGATCAGGATCAGGAAAGGCCACCAAGGCCCGGGCCTAGGGCAGCAAGATTTTAGGGGGCGGTAAAAGCCTATATGCTGGGTAACCCATATATCACCCATTAACAGCAGAAGCCATAGTAATGTGAATGAAAATGTAATAATCAGAATTAAAGCAAGCAGTGTCGGACTGGGATGCCAGTGGCCCACCAGAAAACCTTAATCCATGGGTGCACTCTCCAAACTCCAAACTTTTCCACACCTCACTCAACCTCTATCATTCAAGACTCTTTTCTTTCTATTCTATTATTTATTATTCTATCTATTTAGCCTCTCTGTTCCCATACAGAAGTAGGTAATGAACATGAAACAGACCAAATGCTTAGAAGCAGGAGGGCCCACTGACACTTGGGCCCACCGGGAGTTTTCCTGGTGTCCCGGTGGGCCAGTCCGACACTGAAAACAAGCAAACGAGACTGAAGACTGAGTGGAGTCCAGTAACGGGCTGAAAAGGTCAGGGCTGGGGGAAGACTAGCAAAGTCCAAAAGTCAGGCCAAAGTCAAGGTCCAGTAACAGGACGAAGGTCAAACCAGGACAGGGCCGGAACTAGGTGTAGGCAGAGTAGAAACGTGCCTAGAGCGCAAATCTGGGGGGGCACCAGGCACGTACCTTCTCTGGCTCCTTCCCCTCGTCCAGTCTCCTCTCTGGACAGCTTACTTGCGCATCGCTTAGCAATTGAGCTTCCTCGTCCTCGCGCCATTGTCTGTTCCCGTATTTGCGCACCCAGTCGTCACTGTGGCTGGCCAGGTTAGCTAGGGCGCCTGGCCGGCCTGGCCCTGCTCTGAACCAAGAGATCCATAGAAAACAGGTATCAGATGGTAACAGGAGAGCAGGGGAACAGGAGGCCAGAACTAGGAAGGGATTATAGAAACGAAGGCAGGGGTCACAGAAATGGAGGCAGGGATCACAGGAACGAAGGCAGGGATCACAGGAATGGAGGCAGTGATCACAGGACCAAAGGCAGGGATCACAGGAACAAAGGCAGAGATCACAGTAATGGAGGCAGGGATCATAGGAACGAAGGCAGGGATCACAGGAATGAAGGCAGGGATCACAGGAACAAAGGCAGGGATCACAGAAATCACAAGTCAATGGCTAGATCAGGCTAGAGTTTCTCAACTTAATGGCTGCAGTGCCCCTGACGAGGAAGCAGCCATCTCCCAGGAGAACAAAGAACTGCTGTTGTTGAGAAGGAAGAAGACTGAACCCACTGAATTTAAGCAAGGTAAGTTCAAAAGCACAACATTTTTTTTTAACTTTTAGGAGGGCCCTGACCACAAATACTCCCATGGAATGCATATTGAAGTTGGATCCAGGTACCCCTTGAATACTCACCTAACAGGGGTCGGGGGAGCAATATTATGGATCATGTATATTGTGTACATTGTCTGTTGTACAGTGGAGTGAAATATGTCATCAATAATTACTAATAATAGAAAAAAAATGTTACGCATGGAGAGAAGTTTATTTTAGGAGCTGCAAAGCACAGCAGTATTCTCTGTCCCAGATTTGGGCACTGCATGGCCAGAATAGCAAACATCTTGTTCTATGCAAACCCTATCTACTGCACTTGTGTCAAGCCACAAAATACATTGGCCTCACAGAGAGAAAATAAATGTTACTAAATACATCCTTGGGAGGGGAAAGTGCAATCATACAGACAGAGAGCGACAGCAGGCGGGAGCCGGTGTGTTTGAGGCGAACATTAACGGGTGACTGAGATGATATGGGGGTCACATAATAAAGTGACTGAAAGAACAGGGACTAAGGTGTCACCCATTAAAACTGCAGTTTCGCTGCTGTTGTTCTTTTTTTTTCCTCAGGTTATAATGCCGCTGTGTCTTAGACTGACTCTGCACTTCTATCAGTGTAATTGGCTGCAAATGAAAATAAAAGGAAGAATAAGTGCAGAAGTGGTGCCTTAATGTGTGTAGATTATCTCATGTCTCATCTTTAATGTGCTTCTAATCTCTACTGGGACGCTGGTGCAGAAATGACTTAGCGAGGAGTGATGGGCGACTAATCTGCCTGCTGCTGCTTCTTATAGTATTGGCCTCAGAATGAGGGGCTTATTTATAAACAGTGAACATTGGTAAATATGCCATTTTTCTCTGTTTCACCTTTTTTTATTTTATTGTTTAAAATTTTTTATTTCAAACATTTTATAATATCTTAACAAGGCCTGACTATGGGAGGCTGAAGATTTTCCTGCCCTGAAAGTAAAGGTGGTGTATGCAGGCCATGGGGCTCCCTGTTTCTTGTGCAATGGATTGCATATAAATAACCCTGCACAGCATCGCTTCTAAAGCAATTCCACATTCCCTGTATATTAAACATACACAGAGGGTAGGTAAAGTCTGCCACATTTGTGATTTTTTTTTTTCAAAAAAATCATGAATTTTTCCGGAATTAATTAAATCCAGAGGATGGAAAGTCTGAATCTGGAAATCCGACATCTTAGACCTGTCGAGGTTGCATATAAGTCAATGGGAGAAGTCCCAATGATTTTTTGATGTGCGCTGGGTTTCGTGCAATACCCCAAAGTTTTCGGGCAAAAAAGCATAAGAAATTAGAGTTTTAGGGTGAAAAATCTAAAAAAAACCATGAAATTCAGATTTTTTCCCGCAACGTAAATTCTCTGGAAAATTTAAAAATAAATAAGAGTAAAAAAACATTTTGATCAGAGTTTGTAGCAGAAAATGTTGAGATAAGATCAGACTTTGATAAAAAAAACCCCCAAAGTTATGGGGGAATTCATGGTGATTTATGTCTAAAATGTCATTATGCACACTGCATTTGCATGTGTTAAAGGAGAAGGAAAGGTGCTATTTACCTGGGGGTGCCGAAAGTTAGGCAGCCCCGAGTGCTTGTATTGACTTACCTCAAACCCCGGGCTGGTGCTCCTATCAGCAGAAAACTGCACCGGCCCGGGCTTCTTCCAACGAGCACCACATAGTGATCAGCTTGCGCCTTCTTCAAACTTTAATGAAGAAGTCGCCTGTTTCGTTCTTCTGTGTATCCGTCTGCCCCGGGAACTTTGAAGAAAGAAGAAGAAGGAAGCCGGGAGAGGGGGTTTGTCCCACCGGGGGGTTTTTTCTGTGTCCCGCAGGGCCAGTCAAACCCTGTAAGTATATACAATCACATGGGGGTGCAGAACTTTTGGCATCCCAATTTAAAAATGCCTTTCCTTCTCATTTAAAGGAATGTTATACCCCAGAATGAATATTTAACCAATAGATAGTTTATATCATAATAAGTGGCCTATGAATGAATCTTAGCAAACTGGGATATATATATTTGTAAATAATACCCTTTTACATCTTTTTCCTTGAGCAGCCATTGTGTGATGGTCTGTGTGCTGCCTCAAAGATCAGCTGACCAGAAATACTGCAGCTCTAACTGTAAGAAGTGTGGGAATAAAATACAGACTTTGTCCATTAATTGGCTCATGTGACCTAACTTGTATGCGTGCCCTTGGTTTGTTTGTGTGCACCGTGAATCGTATGGTCCCAAGGGGCGGCCCTTAGTACTTAAAGTGGAAATTTTCTATTTAGGATTACACATTGGCAGATACTACTAAAAATGTGCATGATTTTGAAAATGGTTTATTAACTTGAAGCAGGGTTTTACTTATGAGCTGTTTTATAAAATATATGTTTAAGGAGACCTACAATGACCTCTTATTTGTGTCATGTGGTATGAATTAACGGCAGTGTAAAACATCTTATTTTAATTTATTTTCATAAAATAATGTCATCACATACAAAGTACTTTGTGCCATTGAAAGAATTCCTGGAGCATTTGCACATAATATATAATTCTCTGTAGCCAAGGCCATTGTAATGATGATGATGATGATTATAACGATGAGGAAAACATATTTAACTTCAATAGCATTTCTGGTTTTGCCAGCTTATCACCGGGTACAGTAATATACAAGCTAAGCAGCCAAGTCATGCATATTAATTCCGTAGATACAGGTCATTCTCGTATCATTATTCTTTTGATTCCGTGTGATGAAAGCTGCAAGTCGGTGTATATAACAAGCATTCATTATTGATATATTCTAGAGGACAAAGTGCAGAGTATATGCCGTAATGAAGGTCATTAGCCAGTGCTGGAGATCGACTTTCATGATTATGAAATCTACATGAAAACGAAAACCCTCAGTAATTATACCAGACACAAAGGTTCATAAGCATTCTGGAAACACGTTGTTAGCATTCTTTCATCTTCAAAGTCTTTTATATTTAGTGAAACCAAAGGGAAACAAGGTTGATATGACTTTTACATGCATTTCATTGTGTTGGGTTATCTTCTTGTGGGATGTGCTCACCAGCTTACTCTGCCTTGGGTTGCCATGGGGGTGTCAGAGGTTAAAGACCAACTAAAGAACAACAGGCTGGAAGCCCCACTGTCAGGGGGCCTATCAGCTCCCTACGAGAGAAGTCCGGACCAAGGAGGAAGCTTCAGGTAACAGTCCAAGTTCAGTGGTATCAAAAATGGGTCAGGTGAAAGCGTAGTCAAGGCAGAAGTCAGGAATCAGCAATTTAGGGAACCCAGGAACACAAGAATCAATTCCTATTATCAGGCATCGAACCCGTGACCTGGAAGTTCTTTTATTTTCAATTTTCGGCCCGGGCGCGTGACGGGTAAGGCGCCGGCGTCAACCCGCGTGTGTCATGGGTGCCCTCATCTTGGATGCGGCGGCGCCGGAGACGGGGAGCATCACCAGGCACTCCTGACACCCACAGATTGGTTTTGTTTTTACTGGATGCAACATATTGGATTCTAGTTTATGCAAAGTATGTTTTGATTTGCTTAAAGCTACCATGTTGCCTACTTTGGTTGAAAGCCGGACAATTTTATTAATCGTGGCCCATTAAGTCAGTTCTCATGTTCCAACCAAGTGAGGGTAACAGAGGGTTTCAGATCTTCTTCACTACAAAAAGAAGTGGAGTGAATCAAAAAATGTGCATAAGCCTGAGACTACTAAAGAGACAGACAGGTTAAATGGAAGGCTCATAAGCCTCTGAGGGAACGAAATAGAGATAGACAAAATGAAATGAGGCAGGTTACTTAGGACGCTAGATGAAGGAATGTACTCCCGATCATTCAGCGATGGCTACTGTCAACAGAACTTAAGGGGTCATGGAGAGAACATAGTAAGTTAGGTTGAAAAAAGACACACATCCATCAAGTTCAGTCTTTTAACTTTTTTTAACCTGCCTAACTGCCAGTTGATCCAGAGGAAAGCAAAAAACCCATCTGAAGTCTCTCCAATTTGCCTCAGAGGGGAAAAAAATTAATTCCTGACTCCAAAATGGCAATGGGACCAGTCCCTGGATCAACTTCCACTATGAGCTATCTTCCATATCCCTATATTCCCTCAAATGTTCTACTTTGCCACTACTTTGTGGATGGTATGGGGTATGAAATGATTGAGTAATGTTCAGGGCAGACATTATTTCTGACATGATTTGCCCCGTAAATTGTGTACCCCTGTCACTTTCAATGTAGGTTGGTAAAGAGTATCTGCAAACTATTTCATTTCACCCTATGAAATCCTGTTTGGATCACCACCTAAAACAAGCTTGCGTTTTCCTCAACAATTACAGGCTTTACATTCTGATATGACTGGTTATGTAGCAGCCATACAAAACCAACTAAATGAAATCCACAAATATGTTTTTAATTCTATTCCAGATCCGAACAAAATTCTTGGTTCACACGATGTTAAACCAGGTGACTGGGTAGTTAAAAAGCAGATGAGGAAAAGCTTGGATCCACGGTTTGAAGGTCCATTCCAAGTACAATTGGTAACACCTACTTCAGTGAAACTACATACCAAAGATGCGTGGATCCATGTTTCCCATTGTAAAAGAGCAAGTGCACCATCCAATCCCTTCTTAAAGCTATCTAATGTATCAGCCTGTACCACTGATTCAGCTCTCACTGTAAAAAACCCTTCCCAATATTTAGGCGGAACCTCTTTTCTTTTAATCGGAACAGAGAATGAAGCAGGTGATTTAATGACAGGACAAGTTTAAAAGGAACCTGCGCTTGTGTCTCTAATGGCAGGTTGGGGAATGGTGAGTGGCTGGTGATTCCCTTTTTCATTGTTGGGGGGAACAAATACTCCTTTGCACTCAATATGTTCTTACACTCCAGTGTGGTTTAATGTACTGTAAATGTTCTTCCCGTCTGCTTCTTGCTCTTCAGGGACATTACAGTATGCCTTTATTATTAGTCTGGGTTTAAGGGCTTAAAGGAGTATTTATGAACACAGTACAATGTACAAAGTGTAATTCTCAGATTCTCCATTTTTTTTTACCCACAATTAGGGCAGAGACACACGGTCAGATTCGGGGAGATTAGTCAACCAGCGACAAATCTCCTCTTCTCGGAGCTCTTCGTTTTCCGAAGTCGCCCGAAGTTGTCTCACTTGGAAACTTCAGATGACTTTGGAAAATTAAGCGCTCCGAGTGCCATCCTGCAGGCACATTACATTCTAGCCGGCGGGATTAGTCACCCCAAAGAAGAGGAGATTTGTCACCGGGCGAATAATCTCCCCTAAATCTGCCCTTAAAGGAGAAGGAAAGGTTTGACATGGTAATGTATTCAAAATGTTTACCCCACATGTGCCTCCTGAACCGCTATATTTCCGCTTCTGCATTGCCATCCATTACTTAGTAATCTGCCTCGCAAGCTCTACCTTTCTTCATGCGTTAGCCGGCGCCATTTTAGAAGCGCCGACGTCACTTCCCCCGCGGCTGCCCCACACTGCGCATGCACCAATTTTTTTCCCCCTCTTCACTTGACCCCGCGCGTCATCAACGCTCAGCGCTCAGCAGTACTACAGAGAGGAACTGCGCATGATCCAGGTCGTGAGTCGCAATGGGAAGATAGGCATGCTGGGAAAAACGCTTCTCCTACTCTACACTATCAGAGGAAACGGATCAACAGAGCTGCTACAAGAAAGCACACAGAGGTAAATGTAACACACCAGCAGACTTTTAGTAACACGGCTGCTTTTTTAAAGATAATTCATGTTTGGGCTTTACAGGTCCTTTAAAGGGATCCTGTCATCGGAAAACATGTTTTTTTCAAAATGCATCAGTTAATAGTGCTATTCCAGCAGAATTCTGCGCTGAAATCCATTTCTCAAAAGAGCAAACAGATTTTTTTATATTCAATTTTGAAATCTGACATTGGGCTAGATATTTTGTCAATTTCCCAGCTGCCCCTGGTCATGTGACTTGTGCCTGCACTTTAGGAGAGAAATGCTTTCTGGCAGGCTGCTGTTTTTCCTTCTCAATGTAACTGAATGTGTCTCAGTGGGACATGGGTTTTTACTATTGAGTGTTGTTCTTAGATCTACCAGGCAGCTGTTTTCTTGTTACCTTCCCATTGTTCTTTTGTTTGGCTGCTGGGGGGGGGGGGAAAGGGTGATATCACTCCAACTTGCAGTACAGCAGTAAAGAGTGATTGAAGTTTATCAGAGCACAAGTCACATGACTTGGGGCAGCTGGGAAATTGACAATATGTCTAGCCCCATATCAGATTTCAAAATTGAATATAAAAAAATCTGTTTGCTCTTTTGAGAAATGGATTTCCGTGCAGAATTCTGCTGGAGCAGCACTATTAACTGATTTATTTTGAAAATTTTTTTTTTCCCATGACAGTATCCCTTTAAGTGTTTTTCCTCCCTAGAATTCCAGCGTTGTTTAAACATCATTAGAATGTGGTTCTTTTGACACGTTTTGGCTATTGACACAAACTGCTGTGGGAACCATAGAAATAACACTTAGTTCAGGTTGACGGTAGCACCAGGATTCTCCAGAGTCAATAAGGGCACTTGTAAATGATTCCTCACAGCAGGCTGGATAGAAGCAGTGGAGCTTGGAGAAACTATAGAGATCCTTCTCTTTCCTAGTTAATATTTTTAGAATGAGTCATTGGCCAGGACAATTGCCCTTTAGTTTGCCTTGGAGGGTAACAATATGCCTAGAAGAGCTATTACAGAAGATCCTATATCAGTTAAGTAAATATTTTAAAAGTCAACTTACTTATGATCTTCAGAAAAACTCAAACATGCTTTAAAAGAACATAAAGCAACATCTTAATCTCCAAAATGTGGATCAATGAAATGAGGATTTTCATGTTCACCATTAAAGGGAGACTGTCTTGGGAAAACATGTTTTTTTCAAAACGCATCAGTTAATAGTGCTGCTCCAGCAGAATTCTGAATTGAAATCTGTTTCTCAAAAGAGCAAACAGATTTTTTTATATTCATGGGGCTAGACATATTGTCTGTTTCCCAGGTGCTCCAGTCATGTGACTTGTACTCTGATAAACATTTAGTCACTCTTTGTCAGGACCGCCCATCAGCGCGTCCTTCCTCTTCGGTGCCACGTCCACGGTGGCGGCGCCCATAGGCAACACGTTGGTAGCAGTGATGGTGCAATTACGCTAGTACAATGACGTCACGCGCCTGGTGCAAAATTTGAAGATAAAGGCTCTTCCAGGTCACGGGTTCAATGCCCGATTATAGGAATTACTACCTTCGTTCCTAGGTGTTCCTAAATTATTGTGTTCCTGAACTTTGACCCTTGCTTTAATCTGTTCCATGATCCTTGCTCCCTGCCTTTGTACCTTTTGCCTGAATTTGACTACAATTACACCTGACCCCTTTTTGGACAGTGCAAACTTGGACTTTAACCCTAAGCTTCCTCCTTGGTCCGGACTTCTCCCACTGGGAGCCAATAGGCCCCCTGACACTCTTTACTGCTGTACTGCAAGTTGGAGTGCTATCACCCCCCCTTTCCCCACCCCCATCAGCCTAACAACAGAACAATTCGAAGGTAACCAGATAACAGCTCCCTGGTAGATATAAGAACAGCATTAAGTAGTAAAAATCGATGTCCCACTATGACACATTCAGTTACATTGAGTAAGAGAAACAACAGCCTGCCAGAAAGCAGTTCCATCCTAAAGTGCTGGCTCTTTCTGAAAGCACATGACAAGGGAAAATGACCTAAGATGGCTGCCTACACACCTATATTAAAAAAATACACTTGTTGGGTTAGGAATGACATTTTATACGGTAGAGTGAATTATTTGCAGTGTAAACAGTGTAATTTAGAAATAAAAACTACAAAATAAAAATCATGACAGAATCCCTTTAAGGTGAACCTATACAGGCCATTTCCTTCCTCAAGTCCTACTGGGCATCATTTTAATCCCTGTCAACTAGACGAAGGTGCAGTCTACTCAAGAACTGCTGCTGATAATGTCTACACCCTTGGGAATGAAGCGGTTGGTCAGATTCAATTTCATGAGAGAAACGTATCTCCTAATTCAGCTGCAGATTTCCTCTGAGACTGTAATGGAGTCTCAGCGGGGTGACCAAGATGGCGTCCAAGATGGTGGCTCCCTGGTTCCTCACGGACGCAGACGGATGACGCCGACCTCTTCCCGCACTCGGATTGGTCGCCGGCGACGGAATGGGCGTCGGCGTCAATAATGGGCGCCGGCGTCGGTCGCACACGTCAGTGCGTCAGTCGCTGACGTCAGCGCGTCCGCGCACACGTCATGACGCCGATGCGTCCAAAATTGGCGCCAAATCAGGGCCTATAAGAGGGAACTCTGGATAATCATCAGTGCCCAATTATAGGTTTAGTTTACTACTCCTGGGTGTGATTCATTTGCGAACTTCCTGATATTTGTGTACCGACCTTTGCCTGAAATCTTCGACCTTGAACCTCTTCTGCCTGGACTGATCTTGTTGCCTGTTTGACCATTCTTCCGTCTCATCCTCTTCTGTACTGCGAACTTGGACATTGTTATTTCCTCCCTTGGTCCTCACTACTCCTGAGGCCTTTGGCCTTACATTATAATTGGGCCATGGACCCTTCGGAGGAGAATCCAGCGCCGCCTGATGTCGGTGGAGCGCTTTGTGGTCTGGCTTCCCGGATGCAGTCCTATGAGGTACAGCAGTCTCACTTTGGCCAGGCTCTGGAAACCATTCTTGCTAAGCTGTCGGCTTTAACACCCGCCGATCCTATTCCTGCACCTGTACCTGCGGCCCCGCTTCACGTCTCCGAGCCCCGCATTCCGGCTCCTCCACTCTACAGTGGTGATCCTGCAGCCTGCCGTGGGTTTATCAACCAGTGCGAGGTCCACTTTGCACTCGCACCCAGCCAGTTCGTGTCTGAACGTGCCAAGGTGGGCTTCATATTCTCCCGTCTGCAAGGGAAGGCACTGGAATGGGCTTCGCCTCTATGGGAGAAGGAGGATCCCATTATCGATGATGCTAGAGCCTTCGTTCGAGAACTACGAGTGGTCTTTGATGCTCCGGGTCGTGCCACTGCTTCCTCCGCACGCCTGTTCCATCTTCAACAGGGAACTCGCTCAGTCTCGGAGTACGCCATTGAATTCCGCACCCTGGTTGCTGAGACTTCGTGGAACAATGACGGGTATCACGCTGCCTTTTACAACGGCCTGGCGATACGTATAAAGACTGATCTGGTGTCCAGGGAAATTCCATCCCGCTGGGAAGATCTAGTCGCCCTGGCCATAAAGGTAGATACTCGGCAGAGGGAGTTTCAAGCTGAACTCGACAGAGAGCGCTCCCCAACCAAAAGATTCCACAGGTTCCAACCTACTCTGGCTCCTCGTTTTCAAAGACCCTTTCTTCTCAACCCGGCTTCCACCTTGTCTTCTCCAAATCCTGCGGTTCCTGCCTCTTCTTCCCTGCCTTCGGAAGAACCAATGCAGATCGGACGGGCTCGTCTGACCGAACAGGAAAAGCTTCGGAGAAGGGCTGCTGGACTTTGCCTCTATTGTGGTGGAAAATCCCACTTCGCCTATGAGTGCCCAGTGAAGCCGGGAAACGCCAACACCTAGGTAAGACTGGGGAGACTTACCTGGGTGGAATTGGTCCCTCTCCCCATTCTTCTGCTCAACGCTTCCTCCTTCCTGTGCAGATTCGTTTTGGAACCCAGACGATTTCTTCTGAAGCTTTCCTTGACTCCGGCGCAGCTGGGAATTTCATGGATAAAGCCTTCGCTGAAAGCCACTCCATTCCCCTGCGATCGCTGGCTGTTCCTCTTCGTGCATTGGCAATTGACGATCGTCCACTGTCCTCTGCTACAATCTCCCATTCCACCGATGAACTTTCCGTTATTGTGGGATCTATGCACCTTGAAAGATTGTCCTTCCTTCTTATCGATTGTCCTTCTACCCCCATTGTTCTTGGGTTGCCCTGGTTGAACATTCATAACCCAGTAATCGATTGGGCTTCGTCTCAGATCCCCCGATGGAGTTCCTTCTGCCAGCAAAATTGTTTACCCACCAAGTCCATCATTAAAGTTTCATCTGTGTCTTCCAATTCTTCTTTGCCCTTTGTTTATCAAGCCTTCTCTGATGTCTTCAATAAAAAGTCTGCCGAAGTCCTGCCTCCCCATCGTCCCTATGACTGCCCCATCGAACTTCTTCCTGGAACCATGCCTCCCAGGGGTCGCACCTATCCGCTTTCTCCTTCTGAACCTGTGCCATGAAGGAGTACATTCAAGAGAATCTGCAGAGAGGCTTTATTCGTCCTTCCTCTTCCCCGGCTGGAGCCGGCTTCTTCTTTGTAGAGAAAAAAGATGGAGGTTTGCGGCCCTGCATTGATTATAGGGGTTTGAATAAAATCACAATTAAAAACCGTTATCCCCTTCCTCTCATCTCCGAACTGTTCGACCAACTCAAAGGGGCTTGTCTTTTCACCAAGTTGGATCTTCGTGGGGCTTATAATCTAATCCGGGTCAGAGAGGGAGATGAATGGAAGACCGCATTCAACACCCGGGACGGGCATTATGAATATCTGGTAATGCCATTCAGGTCTCTGTAACGCTCCCGCGGTCTTCCAGGAATTTGTAAATGACATTTTCAGGGATTTACTGGGCCAGTATGTGGTGGTGTACTTGGACGATATCCTTATTTTTTCCAAGAACCTTGCTGAACACCGTCTTCAAGTCCAAGAAGTCCTTTCCCGTCTGCGGAGAAATAACTTATTTGCCAAATTGGAGAAGTGTTCCTTTGAAGTATCGTCCATCTCTTTCCTTGGGTACATCATTTCTCAACAGGGTTTCAGAATGGATCCTGCCAAGGTCTCCGCTATCCAGGACTGGCCTCTCCCCACCAGTGTTAAAGCTATCCAAAGATTTTTTGGCTTTGCTAATTACTATAGACAATTTATCAAGGGGTTTTCTTCCAAAATTGCTCCCATTCTTTCACTCATCAGAAAAGGGGGTAAGCCTCAGCTTCTTCAGCTTTGGAAGCATTCAAGGATCTTAAAACTTCTTTTTCTTCTGCCCCCATTCTCAGACACCCTGAACCACTCCAGCCATTTTTCATTGAAGTCGATGCCTCAGATGTTGGTGCCGGAGCAATTTTGTCCCAAAGAGCGGCGACCGACGGGAAATTGCATCCTTGTGCTTTCTTTTCTAAGAAATTCACCTCTTCTGAACAAAATTATGATGTTGGAAACCGTGAATTACTGGCCGTAAAACTTGCCTTAGAAGAATGGAGACATTTGTTGGAAGGCTCTTCTGTCCCTGTGACCATCTATACAGACCACAAAAATCTTGAATATATCCAGTCTCTCAAACGCCTCAACCCTCGTCAGGCCAGGTGGGCACTATTCTTCTCTCGTTTTAATTTCATTCTAACTTTTCGGCCTGGTGCTAGAAACAGGAAAGCAGACGCTCTTTCCAGAAGTTTTCTTCTTGAAGATCTTGCTTCCACCGAACCAGAGTCCATTGTACCTCCTACCAAGATTATCGCCGCTCTATTTCCATCCTTGGCCTCCCAGTTATTGTCAGTCCAACCTTCTGCTCCTGTAGGAACCCCTCCTGGTGTTGCCTTTGTCCCCCCTGAACTCCGTCATTCCATTTTGGTTCAGTCCCACAGCTCCAAGCAGGCCGGGCATCCTGGAATCAGAAAAACCACTGAACTTCTGTCTCGTCTTGTATGGTGGCCTTCCCTAAGAAAGGATGTCAAAGACTTTGTTTCTTCTTGCTCTGTATGTGCTGTATCCAAGTCTGGACGTTCCCCTCCCAAGGGGTTACTCTTACCACTACCCATTCCTTCTCGCCCATGGACTCATTTATCTATGGACTTCATCGTAGACCTCCCTAAATCCTCTGGTTACACTGTTATTTGGGTGGTAATTGACAGATTCAGTAAAGTCGCACATTTTACTCCTCTTCGAAAACTCCCCTCTGCTCCTGAACTTTCTTCATTATTCATTAAACACATTTTCCGCCTCCATGGTTTCCCTGCCGAAATTGTCTCTGACCGTGGTTCCCAATTTGTTTCCAAATTCTGGAGATCCCTGTGTAAAGCCCTTGGTGTTTCTCTTCAATTTTCTTCTTCATACCATCCACAGTCTAATGGAGCAGCAGAGAGGGTTAACCAGGCCCTTGAACAGTTTCTTCGATGCCATGTATCATTGTGCCAAGATGATTGGGCGGATCTGCTTCCATGGGCTGAATTCGCACATAACAACGCCTTACACGTCTCCTCTGAAAAATCCCCTTTCTTCTGTATGTATGGTCTTAATCCTTTGGCTTTTCCTCAGGACTTATTGCTCACCAATGTCCCTGCCGCCAATGACCAAGCTGCCCACATGTCGGCCATCTGGCACGCCACGGTTGTCAATCTGGAGAAAAGTTCCTTGGTCCAGAAAAGGTTCGCGGATCAAAGAAGAGTCCCTTCCCCTTTGTACGCACCCGGTGACAAGGTTTGGTTATCCACCCGGAACATTCGTCTCAAAGTCCCCTCTCCGAAACTTGGTCCCAAGTTTATTGGTCCCTTCTCCATCTCTGAGATCATCAACCCGGTGGCTGTCCGTTTACTACTTCCCTCGGAAATGCGGATTCCAAACGCCTTCCATGTCTCTTTGCTCAAACCTGCAGGTACTTCTTCTTCTTCTTCCTCCTCAGCTCCTGTCTTGGTGGACGGTCATCAAGAATTCGAGGTAAAAAGAATCCTGGACTCCCGAATTTCGAGGGGCACTCTACAATACCTCATTGAGTGGAAGGGATTCGGCCCTGAGGAGTGCTCCTGGGTAAAGAAATCAGATGTTCATGCTCCTCTCCCGGTCCAAAAATTCCATCAGCAGTTTCCTTCTAACCCAGGTGGTCCTGAGGCCCCCCCTAGGGAGGGGGGTACTGTAATGGAGTCTGAGCGGGGTGACCAAGATGGCGTCCAAGATGGTGGCTCCCTGGTTCCTCACGGACGCAGACGGATGACGCCGACCTCTTCCCGCACTCGGATTGGTCGCCGGCGACGGAATGGGCGTCGGCGTCAATAATGGGCGCCGGCGTCGGTCGCACATGTCAGTGCGTCAGTCGCTGACGTCAGCGCGTCCGCGCACACGTCATGACGCCGATGCGTCCAAAATTGGCGCCAAATCAGGGCCTATAAGAGGGAACTCTGGATAATCATCAGTGCCCAATTATAGGTTTCGTTTACTACTCCTGGGTGTGATTCATTTGCGAACTTCCTGATATTTGTGTACCGACCTTTGCCTGAAATCTTCGACCTTGAACCTCTTCTGCCTGGACTGATCTTGTTGCCTGTTTGACCATTCTTCCGTCTCATCCTCTTCTGTACTGCGAACTTGGACATTGTTATTTCCTCCCTTGGTCCTCACTACTCCTGAGGCCTTTGGCCTTACAGAGACTTCTGTAGAGTTTCCGTAACATAAACCAAGACATACGTTTTCACTGAACTGAATCGGACTCATTTTTATCTCAGATCTCTTGCATCCCAGTTCCACAAATCAAATGCTTCAAAAGTACAGAGCCAATGAGCAGTGGTTCCAATGGGCCCGTTATTGAATTACTTGAGCAGGGGGGGAAATGTGTATAAATCATTTAATCTTTTCTGTAGATTCAGAAAACTGCTCACCAAAGGGCAGTGCCGAGTAAAATAAAGTCGAGTTAAGTCGGCCATTCAAAGATAGTAGCGTGTTATCTTTACCCTGCCTGTATGTTTCTTGAGGAAGCCGGAGAACCCACAGAAGAAGCCACGCAGACATGGGGAGAACATACAAACTCCATACAGATTGTGAGTGAACGTAGGACCTCAGAACTGCGAGGCAGATATGCTGCAAATTGCCTGGCCATATAGTTATTATGTAAAATGCCATATCCAAGTGCTCTGGTTGGCACCTCTTGTTGGCTACAGGGCCGGAATTTGGGGCAGGCAGAAGAATGGTGGTGGTGGGGTGTCACTGGTATGTACCTCTTTTGTCACCTACTTCAAGGGGCAGATTTACTAACCGGCAAATTTTTGCCATCGTCATATTGGCACCCAACGCACCACTTAGACAGGCGCAAATACGCGACAGATACGCTAATTCACTAGGATGCAAAGTTTTGTCATGGGCGTCGAACGCTGGCGACTTTTCACTAGCGTTATTTTGGCTGTGCGAGCATTTCATAGGGAAGATTCGCTAGGATTCATTTGTGCCTAACGAAATTTGATCTTGCGCTTAGGTCAATTTGCATAGGGCGGGAAATTTAAAGTTGCATGGACGTCTTTATTATAAATGTCGCTGCAAATGGTTTAAGTTACTGGTTTATATTACACATGTCCAGGGAACCTTAATAGTGATGGACGATTAAATTCGCTGGCTCAAATTTTCGGTGAATTTTCTGCGTTTCGCCGCCGGGAAATAAATTCACAAATCTCACGCGAAAATTTGCCGGTGAAAATTCACTGGCGTCAATTTCCGATTTTCACTATTTTTCCGCTAAAACGTTACAATTTCACTACTTTTCTGTGAAAATGTTCGAATTTCACGATTTTTTTTTTTTTCAACTTTCTGTTTATTGAAGTTAACACAAGATCGACAAAATGCAATTAACTTTTCCTGTTTACATACACAGCAATAAAAAATTTTCTAAGACGCAATCTTTGTCTATCGCATTATTACACACTCATAAACCTATGTATGTGTTAACAAATTTACAACAAATCCTTATAAAAAAAAAGGAAAAAGGAGAGGGGGGAAAAGGGGGGGGAGGGAGGGGTTGAGGGAGTCCTTCTGGTGGTTGAGGTATTATATTTGTCTGAGCAATAACCCTTCTCTATATAGCCAAATATTCCATACATCCTCAAATTTACTGAGCCTATTATTCATTAAAGCTGTAAGTTTCTCCATTTCGATAGACCACCATAACTTGTTTCGGATTTCCTGCATAGTAGGAGGTGGGCCCTTCCATCTTTTAGCTATTAAGCCTCTCGTGATTAGACAGAGTTGAACACAGAATTTATGTTCATTGTGTGTTATCTGTTCAGGTTTACGCAACAAAAGAGCTAGCCAAGGATCAGGTGGCATCACCGTCGCCAAGGTGTCATTTATCGTTTTAAAGACTTCCTCCCACAGTCTGTATATCGTTGGACAAGTCCACCACATGTGCATTTCATCTGCCACTTCCCCACAACCCCTTGGGCATAGATCAGAAGAGTTGAACCATTTATGCAACTTCTTAGGAGTATAATACCAGTCATGATAAATTTTATACGCATTCTCTTTAATATATGTATTTATAGAAGCTTTTGCCATTACCTTGTGAATACTCTCCCACTCCACCATTTCTATGGTCTCCCCTAGTCTCTGTTCCCATTTCAGCATAGTAGTAGTTTTCCCCTGAGTATATGCGGCTTCCACAAGACAAGAATATAAAACACTGATTTTATGTTTGCGTAAGGGATGGTTACATAGGGATTCGAAGGAGGAAACATCGGGATATGTCCGTCCCAATAACCCAGAAGCGTAATGAAGGAGCTGTTGAAATCTAAAATGTTCCCTCAGTGGTATATGATATTTGGACCGCAGAATATCCCATGAAATGGGTTTAGAGTTGATAAACATATCCTGAACCCTGGAGAACCCATTATTGATCCACCATGTAAATGTAGCGGAGTCCATCCCTGGAGGGAAAGCAGGGTTGTGAAACAGTGGAGTAAGAGGGGAGGGGAGCGTCCGTGAAGACAGGGTCAATTTAACTTTATCCCATTCAGTCACTGAGTACTTAATAAACACATTCCTCATACTTTGTCTAGGTCTATATTTATGCTCTAGCCATAGTAAATCCGCAGCTGTGTTGGGAGTGGTCAGTTGGTTTTCAAGTTCTACCCATCTGCATTCATTAGGATCTGAGTGCCACTTAGATATTTGAGCTAATACAGCTGCTTTCCTATAATTCTCCAAATTAGGAAAGGCCAGTCCCCCCCGTGTGGTGGATTGATAGCAAATTTTTTTATTTATTCTGTGTCGTCTATTCTGCCAAGTGAAATCGAACAGCTGAAGTTGCAGCTTCTCCAGATCTTTCTTGGGAGGAGGCACGGGCAGTGCCCTGAACAAATACAAAAGTTTAGGAAGTAGATTCATTTTAACAGAGCAGATCCTACCCATCCATGATATTGGCATTCTATGCCATCTTTGGAGATCATGGCGTAAGGAGGTTACCAGTGGGGTGTAATTAATGTCTGCAATTTGACTGGTCATGGGAGGGATCTTCACCCCCAGATATTTTAGACCCTTTTTGACCCATTGAAATTCAAAGTTCAGTTCCAGGAGCTTCTGAGTCGGTTTATCAAGCGTGAGATTAAGTGCCTCAGATTTGGTGTTGTTAATTTCGAACCCAGATACCTTGGCAAAGTCATGCAGCTCTTTATATAAATTGGGCAATGTAGTCAGAGGTTTGGTTATAGAAAAGATTGTGTCGTCAGCAAATAACGCCACTTTATACGTATAAGAACCTATGGTAATCCCTGATATATCCGGATTAAGGTGAATTCTATGAGCAAGGGGTTCTATACACATTGCGAATAGCAGTGGCGACAGTGGGCACCCCTGTCTGGTTCCATTTTTGATCTGAAATGGGGATGAATAATAGCCACCCATCGCTACACGGGCTGATGGAGCATGATAAAGCTTCATCACTGCCGAAGTAAATACCGAACCACAACCCATTCGCTGCAATGTGTATCGCATGTATCTCCAGTCTATGCGGTCAAATGCTTTCTCCGCATCTAACGTTAAAAGCATGGATTGGAGTTTGTCATTCTCGACCGCTTGGACTATTTGTAGAATCCGCCTTATATTATCAGTAGCCTCTCTGCCCCGTATAAAACCCGTTTGATCTGGGTGAATGATGGTGTGAAGATGTCTATTTAGTCTGTTAGCCAAGATCTTCGCATAAATTTTGAGATCCAGATTAATCAAAGAGATAGGTCTATAGTTCTGACATTGATTGGGGTCCCGGTTTGGTTTCGGAATCACAATAATGTTAGCTCTGGACATATCTCTAGTTATTTCCACATCTGAAGTAAGGAGCTTATTAAATAGGTTAGTAAGAGATGGCATAAGAGTGGTCTGGAATTTCCTATAATATAATAGGGAAAGGCCATCTGGGCCAGGGGCTTTAGAGGGTTTATGCTGGGATATAGCTAATGCCACTTCTGCATCGGAAATACCCGTTGATAGATCCTCCCCTTGTTCCTCTCGAAAGTGAGGCAGCTTGGATTCTTCCAGATATTTTTGTATATATGAGTCATCTAATGTAGGGGCTGTGGTTGTCCCATCATACAATTTCGCATAAAATTGCGAGAAAACATTCACTATAGATTTAGGATTATTGACGGTTTCCCCCTTATCCGATTTGATTGCTCGAATAAGGCCTAATCGTTTTTTGTCATTAAGAGCTCGTGCCAACATTCTGTCCGGTTTATTACCTTTGTCATAAAATTGCCTTTGTGTTCTCCTCATCGAGTGTTCAGCCTTATAAACTAACAGTAAATTCAATTCCCCTCTACACTTTTCTAGTTCCGTCAGAGTCGTTGCGGTTAAGTCACGTTTATGCCTATACTCTAGATCCCGTAGTTTATCCGTAAGTTCAACTATCTGTCGTGCCCTAAGTTTTTTTAAATGAGCTCCCTGTTTAATAAGGTGACCCCTGATCACTGCCTTATGGGCATCCCAAATTATTGCTGGATTAGGCGTTTCCTGATCATTCTCCTTAAAGTAGTAAGCTATCTGTTGAGAGAGATGCTTGCAAAAGGCGTCATCCGCTAACAGAGATTCATTAAGTCGCCATTCACCCCTCGGAGCGGACAGTTGAGGAATAAGCAATGTGCCAATTATAGGGGAATGGTCCGACCACGTTGAATTTCACGATTTTTTAAGTGAAAACGTTTGAATTTCACAATTTTTTTGTGACAATGTTCGAATTTCACTATTTTTTTCGTGAAAACGTTAGAACTTTACAATTTTTCCATGAAAATGTTTGATTCGGAACTTTCCGATTTCACGATTTTTCCAAGAATTCTTCACCATTTAGCAAATTTCACAGGAAATTCACAAATTTTTGGGCGAAAAGGGAGAAATTCGCCCATCACTAAACCTTAATAAAGACAAGAGAGTTAATATAATGCCCTACACATTAGCCCACTGTAAAATGAATGTTCCATATGTTATGAAATGTCTGGAAAAAACAACGGTTGCCGAAAAAAAGTTTGTTAGGACTTTTCCAGGCAATCACGCTGAAAAAAGGAAAAGTCGCCAGCTTTTTTTGAACTTTGGTGCATTTTCAGGCTCACGGATATGATGTAAATGATGTGATAACAGAAGACTGAGGAAGATCTAGCTGCTTTATAACACTTCGCCTGGTCTGAGATGGTGAAGGCAACTCTGGCGAAAGAGGTAACGCTCAGTAAAATCAGCATTTTAGTAAATTTGTGGAGTAACATCCTTTCGCCAAAGCAAAAAGTTGCCTGGTGATAAAGTACTAATGACCGCTAGCGATGGTCTGTTTTGCTAGCAAATTGGCGCCTGCGCCTATTAGTGATGTCCCTGCTGGTAGCAACGATGGTGAAAAGTCACCACTTCGCTCTTTAGTAAATCTACCCCCTAGTCTGTGCCCTTGTTCCCACTACCACCTCTAGTAAACGTGCATCTACATGCACACTCATTCACACACATATGCAGAAGGTGGCCAGGTTGCCTGGCAGGCTTTGCCTTGTGCTACTTGGTTGCATTTACCCCTAGAGTTGAGCATCTACCTGGACCAGTGCTTTCGTCAGGAAACACCAAGCTGGAAGGTCCCACACCAAAGTTAAGATTGGCCAACTGCCCACCCCCCCACACTACCCCTGTATGGAAGAAGCTAGTCGTGGACTCAGAACATTAAAGGGGAAGTAAAGTCTAAAATAGAATAAGGCTAGAAATGCTGTATTTTGTATACTAAACATAAACATGAACTTACTGCACTACAAGCCCAATCAAGCCACAGGGATCACTATCTTGTAACTTTGTTAAACATCTTTGCAAGACTAAGACTGTGCACATGCTCAGTGTGGTCTGTGCTGCTTAGGGATCATCATAAATTATCAAAACAGCACAAGTCAAATAATATCTGACAGAAGCCGATACAGCAAGACTGATTAATAATCAGACTATGCAGATTGCACTGGGTCCTGTGTTGTCATGTAATCTAATGTGGATTTTACAGTTTTTGTATTGTTTAATACAGACTTTCTCCAACTCTGCAGAACCAGTGGCTGCAGCAAAATAATCCTCCAAATAGAATCCCAGATTATCTGTTTAAATCTGGCTCCATGATCTTTGTCCCTGCAGCTGGAGTTGGAAACAGTAAAGGAGCTGTAAAGGCAAAAATAAAATCCAATACACATCTCTACACAGTCGCCGACTGCTCTACAGGGAAACAAACAAAGCAGCTTGAGTTCTGCATGGCTGGGAAGTAAGGCGGGGGCTCCCCCTGCTGTTCATAAGTATGATTGTTTCCCTGCAGAGCAGTTAGGGACCGTCTGACAATTCCTATCCACAGCAGTAAATGAAGGGAGAATTTCACTGCATACAGTCAGGTTTCTTATAAAAACGGTACACATTTTTAAATTAAAGTATATTGGAGATGGGGTTCTTTTTCATTGTATTTCATTTCATACAATGGAATTGTATGGCATTTTTACATGCCCTTTAAGGAGAGACAATGGGCAGGTCTACCGATGAGCTGCTGTTCATAACATAATAAACATATTTCCTTGTGTCCCCCTTATCCAAAAATAGTTACAGCCTCTGAAATTTTCTCTGCTGACAGTGGGCTAACAAGAGTTTCCTTTATTTTATTTTTTTATTATCATTCCAACAACTTCTCCCTTCTGCCATTTTCCCTCTTTTTTTACCCCAACAGTTAGGGGCACATTTATCAAGGGTTGAAGTGAAAATTAGAAGGAAAAAAATTTCAAGCTAATTTTTGTGTACTTCGACTAGGGAATAGTCCAAATTCTATTTGAATTTGAAAAAAATTAGAATATCGAAATGTATCATGTACTGTCTCTTTACAAATTCAACTTCGACCATTTGCCATCTAAAACCTGCCAAATTGCTATGGGGGACCTCCTAGAACCTATTTTGAGTTAATTGGTGGACTTTTTTTAAAAAACAAAAAATAAAATTCAATCGAATACAATGTTACTTTGAGTTGTACGATTCGAATTCGAACAAAAATGGCCTATTCACCCGAAAAAAAAGGTGATTTTTTTTTTTGATAAATTTCAGTTGGTCTTTTTTTATTCAAATTTCAAAGTTATGGCAGTTCAAAAAAACTCCCATTACTTCGAAATTCGACCCTTGATAACTCTGCCCCTTATTGTCACATATAATAATTTCCAATTTACATGTGAAAAGTTTATATTTCAAAAAAAATAGTAACATGAAAGTCCAGTTAAGAATTTAAAATAATGCCCGTTAAATTGAGGCTGCACACCGCAAGTTATTTGTGCTAAATTGGCAGCTCTGTAATGAGACGCCTTATCCGCTGCTCCCTAGATTGCTTTGCAACCATTTGTGGAAATGCCTCAGCAGTAAATGCAGAAATTGTTTGAACAAATAAATCATTTAATATTTATCTGCTGCAGTATTTCACATAGGGAGAATAAAGGAGGGGAAAATTACAGCTCATTTATATTTGTACAATTACACTGTGTATACGGTATAGGGGGGTAATAGGGGGCTTAAAGGGATACTGTCATGGGAAAAAAAAAGTTTCAAAATGAATCAGTTAATAGTGCTGCTCCAGTAGAATTCTGCACTAAAATCCATTTCTCAAAAGAGCAAACTGATTTTTTTTATATTTAATTTTGAAATCTGACATGGGGCTAGACATATTGTCAATTTCCCAGGTGCCCTCAGTCATGTGACTTGTGCTCTGATAAACTTCAGTCACTCTTTATTGCTTTTCTGCAAGTTGGAGTGATATCACCCCCTCCCTTGTCCCCCCAGCAGCCCATCAGTTGAACAATTCGAAGGTAACCAGACAACAGCTGCCTGGTAGATAATAGAACAGCACCCAATAGTAAAATCCAGGTCCCACTGAGACACATTCAGTTACATTGAGTAGAAGAAACAATAGCCTGCCAGAAAGCAGTTCCATCCTAAAGTGCTGGCTCTTTCTGAAAGCACATGACCAGGCAAAACGACCTGAGATAGCACCTACACACCAATATTACAACTAAAAAAATACACTTGCTGGTTCAGGAATGAAATTTATATTGTAGAGTCAATTATTTGCAGCCCCTCTGTTGAACAATTCGAAGGTAACCAGACAACAGCTGCCTGGTAGATAATAGAACAGCACCCAATAGTAAAATCCAGGTCCCACTGAGACACATTCAGTTACATTGAGTAGGAGAAACAACAGCCTGCCAGAAAGCAGTTCCATCCTAAAGTGCTGGCTCTTTCTGAAAGCACATGACCAGGCAAAACGACCTGAGATGCACCTACACACCAATATTACAACTAAAAAAAATACACTTGTTGGTTCAGGAATGAATTTTCATATGGTAGAGTCCCTTTAAATTAAAAAAAACACGAGGTGGTCCCTCAGGACTCTCAATCCATTTTCGTTTACTTAGGGTTTTCAGCTGATTGGGTTGCTGTAGTAATGTATTTTACTTTCTACTTGATAGAAAAACCATTTTAATACTGATGCCCTGAGGAAAATGAAAGACATTAATTTCCCTACAGAAAACAAGCAGACAGGGGACATCAGAATTTTTAAAAATACTTTTCTTCTTCTTCTTCTTACAATGGCTCTCTTTTAACAGCAGCAGCAGGGGTTTCTTTTGGTACCAATGGCCCATGATATAACAAATTCACAAGAACTAACGTTTCAGAGCATTGCTGGGAGTTTTTTTGTTACTGAAGAAGATAATTAAAGGTGGTCATACATGATAAGATCCTTTTGTTTTGGGAGGTCACCAAACGTGCAGATCATTTTAGTGAATTAGCGTTGTCCTGGTGAATTTTCGCCTGGTGAAGTGTGGCGATGTGAGCAAAGCAGTCTCTGGCGAATTTCCGGAGTTAGTCACCTTTAACATGATGCATTATTGGAGGGTTTAAGAAAATAAAGCTTAGTGGACAAGAAAAAGACCATACACTGGTGGGTGGCAATATGTTAGGTACCCCATAGTGTTTTAAGTTAGAGTCCTGCAGCGGGCCAGGTACCCGCGGGTTACCCGCAAAAACCTGCGGTACCCAGCGGTTTACGGGTAGACACTTCGGGTGCGGGTATAGACGCGATTCGGCGGTTCTGCGGGTTTGCGGGTCAGGCCGCGGGTCTTCTCAATATCGATTTTTACTCCTTTTTTCTGATCACGCCTACCTCCGATGATATCACTTCCGGTTTACAATGACAGCACTTCCTGTTTTACTCCTTTTTTTCTGATCACGCCTACTTCCGTTGATGTAGGGTACGGGTCGGGTACAGGTTCCAAAAAATTGACCCGCACAGGACTCTATTTTAAGTCCCTAAGTTTGCTCCCCAGACCAGTGCTCCTGTTCTGAAAAAAATGTCACTGGTCCAGGCCAGGCTGCAATTTTAAATTCTTTCCCAAGGCTCACCTGTCCCGAGGCTTAAATAATAAAATCTCAGAATATTACTGGGCAAGTCTGGGGGGGAAATAGCAAAGTTTAAGTGAGAGGTGTGGCCAGATATGTGGGTGGAGTTATACAGAACTATTGTTTCAAGGGGCAAAAAACATTTTGTACAAACGCCCAGGTTGCCAGCCTGGACCTGAGTTATGCTAGTCAAATTACAGCTGTGGCTAGATGATTAACGATGGTTCTATGGGTATATCAATGAGAGAGGAGGTGTATTTATAACTGAAGGAAAATCTGAATATGTAGATGAGTCCATTAGAATGCAGGTGTATGGACGAGGCAGGAATTAGAATGAGTGAGATTATGGCTGTACTGATGATGTATTATGTATGAATGAGTTTAGCAATGGGAAGTTAATAAAAGATAAGTAAAGATACTCTCAAGCATAAAACTAATAACCAACAGCACCCACAGAACTAAATAAACATCCATGATACTTAAATCCTTGGAGTGACACTGAAACTCACGGGGATAGGAATAATGATTATGTGCCAGGCAACATAACAGAAATTTCTATTCTATGTGTACTGTATATTGTGAGTGGTTACCTAAGCTCAGTAAGTGACAGCAGCACAGAGCATGTGCAGTGAATCAGCAGAAAAGATGGGGAGCTACTGGGGCATCTTTGAAGGCAGAGATCTTAACTGCTAAAGGGCTGTAGTATATTATGCATATACAGTAAACATTTGTAACACTATAACATTATTGGTATCACTTTAACTCTTTCTTTACCTATTAATGTAATCCTCTGTTTGTCTGTATATTATCATCATGCCAGTGGGACTGTATATATATCTACAGTATCTCTGTATTTGTATTTCTGTGTATAACCATCTGTGTCACTGTAACTCTGTACATAGCTACGAGCAGTTTTGTCCCTCTGTGGAAAAAAAAAACATTATTACACAACTAAATCTCTGAAAACAGAAATATACTTTGTATATATACAAATTTCTCAATTCAGAACCATAGAGATAAGTTATATAGTAGCAGTTCTGTAAAAGAATGTATATACAGTATCTCTGATGAGTGGTTCATCATAAGTGCAAGGTATTGATCATTTTGCCTGTTGTTTTCATCTTGTGTGTTTTTTTTTTTAAAAGGAGAACTAAACCCCCTCTACCATAAGCCCCACCTAAGCTTCCAGGCATTGCCCCCTTCCCTCTCTCCGGGATGTGTTTTCGTGTTAAAAAAAAACCATTTTAAAAATTCTGACCCTTAAATGTAGGGAAGTTCCCGTTCGCCATCTTCCGAATCTTCGTGTAGTCTGAGGTCTCTTCGCCATCACAAAGCCTGCCGACGCATGCGCAGTTGGGTCAATTCAGGAATCGGCTTGAACTGCGCAAGTGCAAATAGGAGTTGAGACCCGAAGACTCAACGAAGATCCGGAAAATGGCGACTTGGAGCTCCGCTTCTCTGCAATTAAGGGTGAGAATTTTTTAAAGGGTTTGTTTTACAATAAAGCACATCTTATGGAGGGAGAGGGGAGGGGGCAATGCCTGGAAGCTTAAAGGAACAGTAACACCAAAAAATGTAAGTGTTTTGAAGTAATGAAATATCACTGTCCCCCTGCACTGGTAAAACCGATGTGTTTGCTTCAGAAACACTACTATAGTTCATATAAACAAGCTGCTGTGTAGCAATCGTGGAAATTGAAAAAAGGCTACATGGCACAGGTTAAATGGTGGATAACAGATAACACCATTATGTTCTACAGAGCTTATCTGCTGTGTAACCTGATCCTTTCCTCCTTTGAATGGCTGCCCCCATGGCTACACAGCATCTTATTTATATAAACAATAGTAGTGTTTCTGAAGCAAACGCAGCAGTTTCACCAGTGCAAGGCAACACTGCAATATATCTGTAATACTTTAAAACACTTTTATTTTTTGATGTTACTGTTCCTTTAAAGGGGACCCATCACCCAAATATTCCCCTTCATGCTTGTGTTGCTCCCCCAACTCTTTTTTACATCTGAATGTTTGTCAGGGGTGAAAAAGGTTGGGGACCCCCGTTTGGGGGCATATTTATCAATGGATGAACTCTCACTTTCACCCATTGATAGATTTATACACCTAAAAATTCCATACAAGTGATTAGAGAGCATTGGAATTTCCTCCAGGCAAGCTCTATTTCACTTTTTCTAAATATGCCCCCTAGTGACTCCTGCCTGTTTCCTGACCCTGTTCTCTGACTGCCCTGACCTGAACTTGGACTCTGCTTGATCCCATTTGTTATCATGGAATCATGTTCCCAGAAATATATATTGTCTCTCTGATCTTTCACTAGTATCAACCTTGTCTGATAATAGTACCAGTCTCCTGAGTCCTATCTGTTTCCCAGTACAGGTATGGGACCCGTTATTCGGGATACCCGTTATCCAGAACATACATACATCCAAATCATGGAAAGGCTGTCTCCCACTCTATTTTATCCAAATAATCCAAATGATTTCCTTTTTTTCTGTAATAATAAATCAGTACCTTGTACTTGATCCCAGCTAAAATATAATTAATCCTTATCGGAAGCAAAACCAGCCTATTGGGTTTATTAAATGTTTACATGATTTTATTTTAGACTTAGGGGCAGATTTATCAAGGGTTGAATTTTGAGGGTTAAAAAACCCTCGAATTCGACCCTCGAAGTAAAATCCTTCGAATTCGAAGGAAAAGCTTTGATCGAACAATCGAATAAAAATCGAACGATCGAACGATTTTAATCGATCGATCAAGGATTTTTATTAGAACAAAAAAAAAAATTCAAAAAGTGCTGGGGAAGGTCCTCATAGGGTAACATTGGAGTTCGGTAGCTTTAATTTGGCGAAGTATGAAGTCAAAGTTTTTTTTAAAGAGACAGTACTTCGATTATCGAATGGTCGAACGATTTTTACTTTGAATCGTTCAAATCATTCGATTCGATCGAATTTGACCAATTCGATGGTCGAAGTACCCAAAAAATTACTTCGAAATTCGAATATTTTTTTATTCGAACTATTCACTCGAGCTTAGTAAATCTGCCCCCTGAGGTATGACGATCCAAATTACAGAAAGATCCATTATCCGATAAGCCCCAGGTCTAGAGCATTCTGGATAACAGGTCCCATACCTGTACAGGCTTCCTAAATCCTTACTAACCTTCCTTTTTTTGTATGTATGTATAGTTTTACAATCTTTAAAACTGTATGTTCCTGGTCATCTTCTCCCCTCCTCCCAGATCCACCTTCTTTTCACACCATCCACACCCACTGTCACCTCTCGCCTTTCTATCTTGCTGCTCCTTACCTCTGGAATTCCATCCCTGAATGCCTCCGTAAGAAATGCTCTCTTAATCTCTTCAAGAATAAACTCTACCTTTTGGAGCACTAGTAGAACATTCATTTAGTCCTGCCACTTAAAAGGGGTGGTTTAACTTTAAGTTAAGTTTTAGTATGTTAAAGAATGGCCAATTCTAAGAAATTTTTCAATTGGTCTTCATTATTTATTTGTTATAGTTATTTAATTATTTGCCTTTTTCTACTGACTCTTCCCAGTTTTCAAAAGGGGGTCACTAACCCCATCTAAAAACAAAAGCTCTGTAAGGCTACAAATGTATTGTTATTGCTACTTTTTTATTACTCATCTTTCTATTCAGGTCTCTCCTATTCATATTCCAGTCTCTTATTGAAATCAATGCATGGTTGCTAGGGGAATTTGGACCCTAGCAACCAGCCTGATGAAATTACAAACTGGAAACTATCTATGCATAATGGGTATACAGTGTTAGTGTGTGCATATAATAGACATAGCATGTATATTTCTGATACAGGTACATGATCTATTATCTGGAATGCTTGTGTCTTAGGGGTGTATTTATCAAAGAGTGAAGTTAAAGATCGCCACAGTCCTCTAGAGTGAAATTCTGCCACTCTCCATTCATTTCTATGGCATTTTGAAAGGAGCTGAAGTTGAAGTCCTGAAGCCGCGTAGGGCGAAGTGGCTAACGCTAGCGTCTATTCGCTAGTGTTACCGCTCGCATGGACTTTGTCGATTTCCTAACGGGCGAAGGCGTCACTTCACTAGTGAAGAAGATAGATGCTTGAGAATTTTCGCTCTGACGAACGGACAATTATAACTCTAATTCACTAAGATGTGAATTTCACTGAACCTCATTCGCCAGACTTGCCTTCGCCAGCTCAGACCAATGGAATGCATAGGACTTCCTCAATTTTTAGTGCAAAAAAATGCTGGCGTCTTTTCCTTTTTTCTGAGTGATAGGCTGTAATTGTCCATAGCATTTTTTTTGGGCACCCGGGTTCCCCCCTACATTTTCTAACATATGGAACACTAACTATACAGTGGGCTCATGTGTGGGGCATTATAACAACTCTATTGTCTTTATTAAGGTTTCCTGGACTTGTGTAATGTGATGTATTTGCTGCATCATATACGTCCATTCAACTTTATCATTTCCTGCCGTATGCAAACCAGGAAACGCTAGCGCATCTTGATTGTCGAAGTAACACTAACTTCGCACTTCAGTGAACTAGCGTTGTCCTAGTGAATTGACGCCTGGCGAAGTGTTGCGATGGCTGTGAAAGTGTCGCTTTCTAATTTATGGGGCAAATTCACTAACCTCCGAAAATTCGCCAGCGACAGCTTCGCTAACAGTGCAACACTTCGCCAGGCGTAAATTAGCCAGGACAATGCTAATTCCCTAAAACCCGAAATTGCGTCCAGGGAGCCGAACGCTTGCGATGTTGCGCTAGAATTACTGCGCCAAGTGAAGCGAAGTTGCGTTAGCGTTGCCTAATTTGCATACGGCGGGAAATTATTAGGGATGCACCGAATCCAGGATTCGGCCTTTTTCAGCAGGATTCGGCCGAATCCTTCTGCCCGGCCGAACCGAATCCTAATTTGCATATGCAAATTAGGGGCGGGGAAGGAAATCGCGTGACTTTTTGTCACAAAACAAGGAAGTAAAAATTATTTTCCCCTTTCAACCCCTAATTTGCATATGCAAATTAGGGTTCGGCTTCGGTTCGGTATTTGGCCGAATCTTTCATGAAAGATTCGGGGGTTCGACCGAATCCAAAATAGCGGATTCGGTGCATCCCTAGAAATTATAAAGTTAAATGGACGTATATGTTGCAGCAAATCCATTACACTACACAAGTCCAGGGAACCTTAATAAATAAAATAAACTTGTTATATTGCCCTACACATGAGCCCACTGTATAGTTTATGTTCCATATGTTAGGAAATGTAGGGAGGAACCTGGTTACCCAAAAAAAGAAAAAAGTCTGAAAAAGGAAAAAAGTTGCCAGCGTTTTTTGGGACTATTTTTTGAGGAGCTCCTATCTACTCTATTGCAGTTGGCCTGGTCTGAGGTGGTGAAGGCAAGTCTGGCGCAAGAGGTAACGTTCAGTAAAATCCGCATCTTAGTGAATTTGCGTCGTCCATTCGGCAGAGCAAAAATTCGTCTGGTGTTATGGAGCGAAGTCCAGCTAGAGTCTATCTTCTTCGCTAGCGAAGTTACACCGACGACCGTTAGTAAATTGGCGAACTACCGAAATGACGTCACGCAGGCGAATTTTCTCCCTTAGTCACTTCACCCTTTAGTAAATGTGCCCTTTGTCTCCTTTAGCACCTCGACTCCACTACTGTGAGGTGCAGCGCCCCCTAGTGACTACTATAAGGCTAGAATTGAGTCCAACTGCTCCTCATTGCTCACAGCATCATAAATAACTTCTAATGTTCCCCTGGAAACCCTGTACAACTGTAACACACCGTCTCTTCACATGAGGAGCAGTGAGTCATAGAACTTGTCTGTGAGCGGTATAAATGTACAGTCCTATATATATATATATATATGGTACAGACAGTATGTACACACATATCTATGTATATCTAGATTAGCGCTTGTATGGCCAGTACGACTCTGTATAGAGAAAAGGAGGAGCAGCAGGTCTCAGCTCCGCGGTCCAGTAGAAGCCAATCAGCAGTGAGTCAGTAGGTATGTAAATAATAAGGCGTCTCACTGGCACATACCACAGTGACCGAGTACAGGGGTGTCTGTATCACTGAGCTATATAGGGATGGGGAGCCCGAACTGTGCGGGTCACGGTGACCTCCCCCCTACTGATGCTTTAGGCGCCTGCGTTTGTCCCCCCCGCCCCTCCGTATCGCCCCCGTTGCTCGCTAGGCGCATGCGCAGTGTTTACCTCCCCGCCCGCTCCCTCCTCTTGCCTCTGCCTGGCTGCCACTATCTGTCCGCTCTCTGCCCGGAGCTCGGCTTCCTGTCTGCTGCTGTGCAAGGACCGCCATCCTACAGCCGCCCGGACACATAAGGTAGCGGCTTATGCTCGTAGGGAATGCTGGAAGGGTGAGGGGAGCCGGATATGTATATATATATATATGTGTGTGTGTGTGTGTGTCGGTGACTGTACTGTAGGGGAGTGGGAGACACTGGGCTGCTGCCGCCGAGGATGTGACAGTCAGTGAGCAGCACAGCTGGGCTTGTTCCTTCCGGCCGGGGATGTTACTTTGTCTTCACGTTCTGCTCATGGAACTTACATACTCCTCCTGCTGCTGCTACTGCCAGTGTCATTACTCTCTGCTTCCTCACACTATTGCCTATAGGGCTGTCTGATGTGTGTTACACTTGTGTCCTGGCCACTGTGTGTGTCTGAGTATTGTGGATATACACTGTGTGTGTCTGAGTATTGTGGATATACACTGTGTGTGTCTGAGTATTGTGAATATACACTGTGTGTGTCTGAGTATTGTGGATATACACTGTGTGTGTCTGAGTATTGTGGATATACACTGTGTGTGTCTGAGTATTGTGGATATACACTGTGTGTGTCTGAGTATTGTGGATATACACTGTGTGTTCCTCTTGTGCTGTGAGTACACTTTGTGTAACTGACATGTCATTGGTACTGTGAGTACAAGTGTGTCTGTGTGTAACTGTTCTTACATTGTGTGAGATGAGAGAAGTAGTAGTAACATTCCCAGTTTGTCAGTGTGTGACTTTATATAGACTGTGTATGTGTGGGGTGCTGTGGTTTCATTGTGTACGTCTGTTTTTCTGATTTTACACTGTACCTGGGCTTTTGTGGCTTCCCTTTCTATGCCCAGGGCCATTTGTGCACAATGTGTGTGTCGGGCACTGGGTGTGCTGGGGATACTGTGTGTAACCTGTGTGTTCTTGGATTGCTTCTGCTGCAGGTGCTGCCTGGGAAGTTGTGTGTCCATTGTGTGTGTGTGTGAGTCTGAAGTACTTGTGGAACTGGTGCCTATGGCGTTAGTCAAGCGGGGCACCGTGGTGGGTACATTATTATGCCACTGTGTGTGTTTGTGGTACCTTGTGTACGCTGCCAGGTGAGTGTTGTGCCAGTCACACACATGTTAATTCAGGGGGGGCGAGTGCTAATGACGTTCTGTACACACTGACCCACAGGAAGGAAAACAAACTCCTCAGCTGCTGCTTCAGTCTGACATGTTCCCCTAGGAAACTGCTGATTGTGCAGATCAGTTACAATTACAAAGTGTGTGTTGGAGGCATAATGTGCTTTGTTGATGCAAGTGTATTGTAACTTTTAGTTGCAATCAATGCACAAGTGCCTTTACTTTTCAGCGCCGGACTGCCCTTGAAACAAAGAATCCCCTTTAGGTGCTAATGGTGAAATCTCTGTTCCCCTGCTTTCAGTGGGTGTGGGGCCAAGGGCTCTGTGGGTGCTGGCGAGGGGTTAGGGCCCTTTCGGTTCTGGTGGGGCTGAGGGCCCTGTGGGTGCTGGCGGGGGGTTAGGGCCCTTTGGGTGCTGGCGGGGGGTTAGGGCCCTTTGGGTGCTGGCGGGGGGTTAGGGCCCTTTGGGTGCTGGCGGGGGGTTAGGGCCCTTTGGGTGCTGGCGGGGGGTTAGGGCCTTTGGGTGCTGGCGGGGGTTAGGCCCTTTGGGTGCTGGCTGGGGGTTAGGGCCCTGTGGGTGCTGGCTGGGTTAGACCTGTGGGTGCTGGGGGCTGAGGGCCCTTTGGGTGCTGGCGGGCTGAGGCCATTTGGGTGCTGGTGGGGCTGAGGGCCCTGTGGGTGCTGGCCGGGGGTTAGGGCCCTTTGGGTGCTGGTGAGGCTGAGGTCCATTTGGGTGCTGGCGAGACTGAGGGCCCTTTGGGTGCTGGCGAGACTGAGGGCCCTTTGGGTGCTGGTGTGGCTGAGGGCCCTTTGGGTGCTGGTGTGGCTGAGGGCCCTTTGGGTGCTGGTGGGGTGACAACAGCTTGAGTGATAATTTACAGTGCCATCAATAGTGTGCCTGTGCCATGTTGTAGCTTTGGATTAGCAGTGTCCGTGTGATTCTTTGAGCACATGGGTATGTACAGTATTCACTCTTCTTATTGTGCCAATATTATGTCCATTCAACCTGCGTAGTTAACTCTTTGCTGGCAGTGTGTAGGTTGCCCTGCATGTGGTGTTTGCACCTTAGGGCCCTGCTTGATCATGATATACATGTGAGATATATATCACAGAATCACACTATACAGAAACTACCATTACTGTTAGTGAGTATTTGAGTTGGACTGTGCTTGGGTGTGAGTAATAGGGTGCATATTCTGCTCTGCTTATCTACACATGCACTTGTATTGTGTTTATATCTACACTGGGAGGCTGCATGAATTGCTAAAGTTACACACCAACACTCCGCACCATGAAACATTGTTACGCAGTCTGGGTTGTGACCGTTTCCTTGAGGCTGCCGTATACTGGAATAATATGTCTGGCATTTGTAATTGTCTCGGATATAAAGTTGCCACGTAACTCCTTTAAAAAGCTACACAGATCAAATCCACTACACTCTTGGTTAATACTTGAAGTGGGCCTCCACCCATTTGTTTGTTTTTCAGGGGTGGTTTATGGGGTTTATGTTAACTTCTAGTATGTTAAAGAATGGCTAATTCTAAGCAACTTTTCAATTGGCCTTCATTTTTTCTTTTTTTTTTATAGTTTTAGAATGGTTTGCCTGACCCCCATCTAAAAAAGAAATGCTCTGTAAGGCTACACATTAAGCTGAAGATTTATCAAGGGTTGAAGCGAAAGATTCGAATTTCTGATTCTAATTTCTAATTTTCAAATTCAAATTTTCTAGTTTTTTTATGGCCAAAACGGTCAAATTCGACTAAGGAATTGTTAAAATTCAATTAGGGTTATTTTTTAAATTCAGTTTTCAAGACTTATCATACATTGGCCCTTTAAGAACGCGAATTCGACTATTCGCCACTTAAAACCTGCCGAATTGCTGTTTCAGCCTAAGGAAAATATCCTGGGATTAATTTGGAGTTGTTTGCAGCCTTCCTGACATTCAAGTTTTTTGCTCAGAAAAAACTCAAATTCGAGTTTTTATGTCAATTCTATTGACCCGACTTTGAAAAATTCTAATTTTTAATAAATTTAGATTGGTCGAATTTATAGTTCATGGGAGTTTATGGGAGTTTTAAAAAAAAAACTCCCATGAACTCGAAATTCGACTAATCTATTCAGGCCTCTCTCCTATTCATATTCCAGTCCCTTTTTCAAAACCTTGCATGGTTGCTAGGGTAATTTGGATCCTAGCAACCAGACCGCTGACATTGCAAACTGGAGAGCTGTTGAATAAAAAGCTAAATAACTCAAAAACCATAAATGATAAAAAATGGAAACCAGTTGCAAATTGTTGTTTCCATAGTGCAGAGAATAGGAATGACACGTGCAAATACATTTAGGGGGGTATTTGTTAATACTCATTTTTATCTCATTATTTTAAAAATAAAAACCACAATTTGGCTTAATTAAAAAAAAAAAAAATCCAAATGAAAATTGTATGTGCCGGAAAAGTCGTGTCAAAATTGTGCAACAATTTGAATCTTGCCACTTTTCTGAATTGTCGCCCGAAAACCACAAATTTTCGAAACCCAGCGTCAAAATGTCTGAATCCTATGAAGATCATGAAAGAAAGAATCATCTTCCAATTGAAAAAGTGACGTCTGCCATTGAATTCAACATGACTTTGACAGGTTTTAGCTGGTATCTTTTTTCCTTTAAAAATCCGGATTTTTCCCCTTAAAGGGGTAGTTCACCTTTAAGTTAACTTTCAGTAGGTTATAGGATGACCAATTCTAATCAATTTTCAATCGATCTTCATTATTTATTTTCCATAGTTTTTTTTAATTATTTGCCACCTTCTTCTGACTCTTTCCAGCTTTCAAATGGGGGTCATTGACCCCATTTAAAAACAAATGCTCTTTAAGGCTACTCCTTTATTGTTATTGCTACTTTGTATTACTCGTCTTTCTATTTAGGCCCTGTGCTATTCATATTCCAAATCAATGCATGGTTGCTAATGAAATTTGGACCCTAGCGACGAGTGCTGATATTGCAAAATGGAGAACAAAAAAGCTAAATAACTCAAAACCCACAAATTATAAAAAATGAAAATCGTTGGCAAATTATCTCAGAATATCACTCTCTACATCATACTAAAAGTTAACTCAAAAGTGAACAACCCCTTTAAAAACTAGACCAGAAAAATGTGAGGTTTAATAAATAGGAAAGTAGCAATATTAATACATTTTTAGCATTAAAGAGCATTTGTTTTTTAGATGAGGTCAGTGACCGCCTTTTGAAAACTGGAAAGAGTCCGAAGAAAACGGCAAGTAATTCAAAAACTACAATAAATAAATAATGAAGACCAAAAGAAAAGTTGCTTAGAATTAGCCATTGTATAACATACTAAAAGTTAACTTAAAGGTGAACCACCCCTTTAAAGTGGCGCTGAGAAGACCTGTGTGTAAGGGCCATTGGTGTGAGTGCCTGTATTGTGTGCACATATTTAGGGGGTTATTTATTAAAGTCCAATTTTTCTCTGGTTGGAGCTTTAAAAGGGAAAGATTATTTTTTTGTAGCAAAAAAAAAAAAAAATTGAATTTTTCGAAATTTCAAAGTCAGAATTAAAAAAGTACTCCAACTCAGAGCTGCCGAGTTCATGTAGAAGTCAATGGCAGATGTCCCGTTGACATTTTGAAGATATCCTGATCCGTGCTGGGTTTCGTTTAATACGTTTTTCGTGGTTTTGGGTGTCAAATCCAAAAAAGTTGCAGTTTTCGGTGACAAATCCAAAAATGATTCAGATTTCTTCACGACTTTACCAAGTCCTTTCTTCCTTTCTTCCTTTCTTCCTTTCTTCCTTTCTTTCTTTCTTTCTTTCTTTCTTTCTTTCTTTCTTTCTTTCTTTCTTTCTTTCTTTCTTTCTTTCTTTCTTTCTTTCTTTCCGCACATGTATATAAACCAGAGGCCAGTGCCATGTACCATTGCAACTTTATTTTATTGATTTATTTATATTTGATGATGCCACGTAATGACATTGAACCTGATGCAGCCAAGAACAATAACACTGAATGTGGTGCTGGTGTAATAAACAGCTTTGCCGGAACCACGTGCCAGAGAGAGAACATTAGAGAACGTGGTGGCAGTGGTTTACGTTCCTCCAGACCTTGCACCTTCATCATTTCCTTCCTGTTAGAAAGATGTTTTAGACCTAAAACTTCAAGAAAGCGCTTTCTTTCCATAGGCCTGTGTGCAGATGGAGGGTGCTCTGTTGGGTCATGTGACTATCATTTGACTTGCTGTGTAATGGTTACTCACGCGAAATTGTGCTTTTTTCATATCCAGGTTGTAAGACAGTGCGTTATCTATATACACAACAATTTACACTGAATTTGGCCCCCTTAGGGCAGAGACAGATGCTGCTATTTCGGGAGATTAGTCGCCCAGCGACAAATCGCTTCTTCATCTGGCGACTAATCTCCCCTAACTGCCTTCCTGATGGCTAGAATGTAAATCGCTGGCGGGATGGCACTTGAAATGCTGCATTTTCCAAAGTCGCCCGAAGTTGCCTCACAAGGAAACTTCGGGCGACTTTGGAAAGCCGAAGTGATCCAACTGTCATCCTGCCCTTGATTTACATTCTAGCCAGCGAGAAGGCAGTTTGGGGAGAAAAGTCGCCCAAAGAAGAAACGATTTGTCACTGGGCGACTAATCTACCGATATAGCAGCATGTGCCTCTGACCTTACAGTCCAAGCTCAGTGCCTGAGGGGCAGATACATTAAAAGATAATTATTCCTTATATTAAAAATATGTTTCATAATGAGTATCTTATTTTGTACTTGGGCATAAGTTGTTTTGTGGACTGATCGCATTCTTACATTATTATGCAGAAGCAGACCTATCACTTCCGTTGTTGCTATGGTGAGTGCCTTAGCAAGGCAACTAACATGGCAGCTCCCATTAATATACATAAATGCTAATACAGGTATGGGATAAATTATCTGGAAACCCTTTATCCAGAATTGCGGAAAGGCTTCCATAGACTCCATTATAATAAAAAAATCCAAATTTTAAAAAAAATGGGATTGGCGGAGGCAGCTCCTTAAACGAGCAGTTTAGTGTAAAAATAAAAACTGGGTAAATAAATAGGCTGTGTGAAATAAAAAAAATGTTTCTGATATAGTTAGTTAGCCAAAAATGTAACGTATAAAGGCTGGAGTGACTGGATGTGTAATATAATAGCCAGAACACTACTTCCTGCTTTTCAGCTCTCTAACTCTGTGTTAGTCAGCGACTTTAAGGGGGGCCACATAGGACATAACTGTTCAGTGAGTTTGCAATTGATCCTCAGCATTCAGCTCAGATTCAAAAGCAACAGTTATGACCCATATGCCCCCCCCCCTCAAGTCTCTGATTGGTTACTGCCTGGTAACCAATCAGTGGAAAGCAAGAGAGCTGCAAAGCAGGAAGTAGTGTTCTGGCTATTATGTTACACATCCAGTTACTCCAGCCTTTATACATTACATTTTTGCCTAACTAATTACCTGTATATTAGAAACATTTTTTATTTAACACAGCCTATCTATTTACCCAGTTTTTATTTTTATACTGAACAATTCATTTAAACGTATAAATTAATATATGTTGTGACAGAGGTAATCAGAGGTAATTATGCCACCGGCTGGGTGATACTTGCATTTGCGTCTGCCTGTTTAGTTATCTCCATATATCTGCAGATGTAGCCAGTCTTGGAATTTTCATGTGCAAAGGGATGATCTGAAATAGCTGTGTGTTTGTAAGTGAATGTTTGCTCAAACTAATACACCTGAAACACACTCACACACAGCAGCACAAGAGTAAGCAAATGTATACTGAACTGGTGTGAAGCTGGGGCAGAGATGGCATTTGCTCTATATACATTCTGCTGACAGTTGTAGGGATACTGGGAGTTAAAGGGAAACTATTGCAAAAATTAAAATTTAATACAGGTATGGGACCTGTTATCCAGAATGCTCAGGACCTGGGGTTTTCTGGATAACGGATCTTTCCGTAATTTGGGTCTTCATGCCTTAAGTCCACTAGAAATTAATTTAAACATTAAATAAACCCAATAGGCTGGTTTTGCTACCAATAAGGATTAATTATATCTTAGTTGGGATCAAGTACAAGCTACTGTTTTATTATTACAGAGAAAAGGGAAATAATTTTTAAAAATTTGGATTATTTTGATAAAATGGAGTCTATGGGAGACAGCCATTCTGTAATTCGGAGCTTTCTGGATAAGGGATCCTATACCTGTATAAGCTTCCTCATACTGAAGTAAGAAACTTTCTCAATACAATCCATTAAAAATTCAGCATTGTTTGTGAAATGATCAAGTTTATCTTCTCTATCCTTCCCTCAGCATCAGTTTTTCTTTATTCTGTCTTCATTCGGCAGTTGGGTGTCAGATGAATGATCCAATATATCTTATAGGGGGGGGCTCCCTTTCCTGGCAGATGTATTAGAGCTCACTCAAATAACTGATTCCAGTACAAACAAAATCTATCAAAATAACTGCCTTTTGCACAAATTCTGCATGTAGAGAGACAGGATTTCTGGTGATTTTAATAGAATGAGCTCTAATACATCTTCTAGGCAAAAGGAGCCCCCCTATAAGATATATTGGATCATTCATCTGACACTCAACTCCTGAATGAAGACAGATGCTGAGAGAGGGATAGTGACGATAAACTTGATTATTTCATAAACGGTACAGAATTTTTAATAGATTGTATATAACAAGGTTCTTATTTCAGTATGCTGAAGCTAATATTACATTTTTATTTTTAAGTTCAATGCCCTGGAGGTGAGAAACTGCTGTTTTTTTCTATAAAAAAAAAAGTACCCTTTTCTGTGTTGCTGGGGACGGCCTGTCTTCTTGTTTATTTGTATATTACAGCTGTTGTGTCTTCTCAAGAGGAGCAGATAATTGATGGTTATTGATACTGTCACCTGCGTCTCTTGTCTTCTCTGTCTCCTCGTTATAGTGACACAGCGGTAACAAATGGGCATTAATAAGTAATGTGCTATTGTGATGCTACCCCCGCTAGTTAGAGTTTAGTGCAAATGTTTGTATGGCTTTCCCAGAGAAGGAAAAAACAAGGAAAGTTCGGTGGCTAAAGCTCTTTTTCTGGCACTTTTGCCACCGGAGCACAGAATCAATAAACAGGTATGGGATCCGTTATCCAGAATGCTTGGGACATGGGGTTTTCTGGATAACAGATCTTTCTGTAATTTGGATTTTCATACCTGGATATTGTGAGTGGGTCCCTAAGCCCAGTAAGTGACAGCAGCCCAGAGAATGTGCAGTGAATCAACAGAAAAGAAGATGAGGAGCTACAGGGGCATCTTTGGTGGGACAGCTTTTCTGTTAATTGAACTTGGCTGGTACAGAAACCTAAAATATATTGTTAGTTTTAGTTCTCCTTTAAATGCAGTGTGAAGAGATCCATTATTTTGCTGTTTTCACTGTGATTATTCACATATGTTTTATGCATGCTTGCAGAAATGCTCAGATTAATGGGGACAACATAATTGAATACTGTTGATGAATCGGTTAGCCTAAAAAACTGTCACTTTCTTGTATTTGATAATACAGATGTTGGTTTTTTTTTTCCAAATTGAAAATATATTCTGACTTTTTTTCAATTGCACCGCCTGCTATTATCTATTGGCACTTTAACAAGACTTTTTTTTTTAATGCTATTGCTTAATGCAACCATAATAATCATTTTATTCATGTTTGTGCCAGAAACTCAAATGCTTATAGGAAGGGTCCCGCTAGTTTATTCCAAAAATCATCATGGATCTTGCACAAACATGCTATTTCTCAATGTAACATTATAGCATAATAAAGACTTCTGTGCTTAGTAATATATTAATTATTCCGCGTGTGTGTGTGATTATATATATATATATATATATATATATATTATATATATATAATTGCACAAGGAATAGCGACACTCACGGGATCATTTTAGATGCAAGCAAAATAGTATTTATTCCACTCAACGTTTCGATCCCTCACGGGAAGCTTCGTTGGAAGATTACAAACAGAACCATAACCATAACCATACCATACCTCCCAACTGTCCTCTTTTGAGCGGGACAGTCCCTCTTTTGACAGCTCAACCCGCAGTCCTGTGTTTGTACTGGAAAGTCCCAATTTCTCAGCACTGAACAACCAGAAAAAGATACAATGTTTCTAACTTAATTGATTTTGGCAGAAAGCCCAGAATAGATATTTAAGGTACATTTGTAACAGTTTTGTCCCTTGGGATAAGTTAGACTCACAGCTTAAAGGGCAATTCACCTTCATTAGTAAAAATGTAATAAAACATAAAAACTACAGAAATGTGTTCAAACTTTCATTTTGTAAAATGGGCATGGTAATTAGGGGGGTATAGCTGCATAAAGGGGCGCGGTCAAAAAAATTTCACGATGCTCCGGCAAATATTTTTGTCCCTCTTTCCAGAAGTTGGGAAGTATGCCATAACCACCCCAGAAATTAAGAATATATTCTGGGGTGGTTATGGGTCTCTGGTTTGTTGTTTGTAATCTCCTGATGAAGATCCCCGTGTGGGATCGAAACGTTGAGTGGAATAAATACTTTTTTGCTTGCATCTAAAATGAACCCGTGAGCCCCGTCTCTATTCCTTGTGCAAATGTCAAGTTATACGCTAGCTGCCACCTGGGTCTATACAGAGTAAACAGAGTGCACCTTTGGAACTTCCCCATCCCCAACCTTTTTAACCTGTGAGCAACATTCAGAAGAAAAAGGAGTTGGGGAGCAACAATTTTATATAACTAAAACTTGCCTCCAAGCTGCACCTGTTCGTTGATGCGGTCCCGCAATCCGACCGCCGGTTCCCGTTCGTTAGGATCCGATCTTTTGGCCCTAGGAACCACAATTGGATCAGCCCGATATTGCCCACCTCAAGGCAACATCGCCAAACGAGTGGATCTCTCTCTGATATGCCCACCTTGACTTGAAGTACAGCAGCAAAGAGTGATTGAAGTTTATCAGAGCACAAGTCACATGACTTGGGGCAGCTGGGAAATTGACAATATGTCCAGCCCCATGTCAGATTTCTAAATTGAATATAAAAAATCTGTTTGCTCTTTTGAGAAATGGATTTCAGTGCAGAATTCTGCTGGAGCAGCACAATTGACTGATTCATTTTGAAATTTTTTTTTTTCCCATGACAGTATCCCTTTAAATAAACTCCCATTCGAAAATTCTGAACTCGAAATTCAACCTTTGATAGATTGCACTCGGGCGGTTTTTCCTGCGGTCCGCTGCATTGCGCTTTCTTCTGTTGAGCCGCAGGGGAGCACAGGAGTAGACGCACTCAATTCAGACGCAACACAGACGCATGTAACTGCTGAATGCAGGTGAAATGCAACATGCTGCGTCCCACCTGCGTTTGGCGCTTACATGCGCAACGCAGGAGAGCGCAGGAAAAACCGCCCGTGTGTAAGAGCCCTAATAGTGTTTTTGCCACAGGAATTTTTTTTTTGTAAAAGCCGAGAAGTTCTTCCTTATTTTTTTTTTCTTTTACAAATAAGCCCCCTAAAGTGATGTGTCCACAGAGAGTTTCCCACTGTTACACAATTAAGTTGCGTCGCACTTTCTGGTCCGCTTAAGCTGGCGTTACCACAAAGCAACACTCATGGGGTTTATTTATCAAAATCTGAATTTATCTGATGTTTTAAAATAAAAAAGTCAGACCAACCTAGAATCCAAGATTTGACCTCTTTTATTATAAAATGCATGATTTAATCAGATCGGGGGAAAACTTGATCAAATCAAGCGAAAACCCGAATCGTACAACTCTTTTAAAATTGCTTCTTCCCAATTGTTTCTTCATCCCTGAAAAGACAAAATTTTTAGGATTTTTTGCCCAAATTGTTAGATTTTTGGGCTAATGCCAGCGCAGACCACCATCTCCAATAAGGTGGCCATAGACGTAACGATTCTTGGAAATCTTTCTTGGAAAACGACGAGCCGACCGATATTCAAGTCTTCTGCCGATATCGGTCGCCTCTTTTGCCACCATACTCGCACTGAATATCATACGAGAATTGGTTTTGTACGATATTATCTGTGCGTCTATGGCCACCTATAGACTTATATACAACCTCGGCAGTTTTGAGATAACGGACTTTTTCCATCCTCGGGTTTATAATAAATTACTAAAAATTCATATTTTATAGTATCGTTTTTTGGCATTTGGAATTTAATAAATAACCCCTTGTATGTCTTAAAGGGAAATCTAACATATTTAACATTTGCATGACAGCTAATGAATATTTCAACTGATACGGTTTTTTTTGTTTGTAAATTTAAAAAATGTTTTTTTTCCCCCTCTCAGTTACCTCTGTAGCAGTTCATCAACCCACATTATTTTCCACTCTGCTGAGAAATGTATCCGACTGTAACAGTTTGTAAGACTGGCAACCTAGTTTACAGAGGAGAGGGAGGAAAATGAAACAAATTCAAAGGCTACAATCTAGCAACTGAAGAAATCCATTATTTCTGAAATACTATTAGAAAAAGGGATAAAGTTCCCCTTTAATTTCTTTCCGGGCAGTTAAAGTCACTGCTGCATTAGATGCTTAGCCCGTCGGTGTTGCATATATAGCCTGCCAGAACATCTCTGAGCTCATTTACCAGTCTACCCATGGCTGCCTCCTACCATTCATCTAGTTCAAATGAAGTGTAATGTTAGTGAGCAGGAGCTGCAATGAGCCATTGAGTTACCTAAGGGCCTCCACTGGGGACCTCGCTCCTCAGATATCTAACACACATACCTGCTATGGAGGTACTGGGGTTACAAGTTTATTTTAAAGGAGAAGGAAAGCCACCAAAGCAGATTATTGCCAATAGATTAGCCACAATAGTTCAAGCTATAACACTATGTTTATTCTTTACCATACCTGAGTAAACAGCTCTAGAAGCTCTCTCTGTTTGTTTAGCATAGCAGCTGCCATATTAGCTTGGTGTGACATCACTTCCTGCTTGAGTCTCTCCCTGCTCACTCCTAGCTCTGGGCTCAGATTACAGCAGGGAAGGGAAGAGTGAGAGAGGAGCAAACTGAGCATGCTCAAGCCCAAGCCCTGGAGGTTTAAGCTGAAAACAGGAAGTCTGATACATTATGATTTACATGTATTTTACCCTTGTTGGAAGCAGCAGGGCCTCAGATTTGTCCATCCTGAAATAAAAATACAGGCGTGGAATTATGTAAAACTGGGGATAGAGAAGTATGACATCAGCAGCTGGGAAATTGACAATATGTCCAGCCCCATGTCAGATTTCTAAATTGAATATAAAAAATCTGTTTGCTCTTTTGAGAAATGGATTTCAGTGCAGAATTCTGCTGGAGCAGCACAATTGACTGATTCATTTTGAAATTTTTTTTTTTCCCTTGACAGTATCCCTTTAAATAAACTCCCATTCGAAAATTCTGAACTCGAAATTCAACCTTTGATAGATTGCACTCGGGCGGTTTTTCCTGCGGTCCGCTGCATTGCGCTTTCTTCTGTTGAGCCGCAGGGGAGCACAGGAGTAGACGCACTCAATTCAGACGCAACACAGACGCATGTAACTGCTGAATGCAGGTGAAATGCAACATGCTGCGTCCCACCTGCGTTTGGCGCTTACATGCGCAACGCAGGAGAGCGCAGGAAAAACCGCCCGTGTGTAAGAGCCCTAATAGTGTTTTTGCCACAGGAATTTTTTTTTTGTAAAAGCCGAGAAGTTCTTCCTTATTTTTTTTTTCTTTTACAAATAAGCCCCCTAAAGTGATGTGTCCACAGAGAGTTTCCCACTGTTACACAATTAAGTTGCGTCGCACTTTCTGGTCCGCTTAAGCTGGCGTTGCCACAAAGCAACACTCATGGGGTTTATTTATCAAAATCTGATATCCTCAGATATCTAACACACATACCTGCTATGGAGGTACTGGGGTTACAAGTTTATTTTAAAGGAGAAGGAAAGCCACCAAAGCAGATTATTGCCAATAGATAAGCCACAATAGTTCAAGCTATAACACTATGTTTATTCTTTACCATACCTGAGTAAACAGCTCTAGAAGCTCTCTCTGTTTGTTTAGCATAGCAGCTGCCATATTAGCTTGGTGTGACATCACTTCCTGCTTGAGTCTCTCCCTGCTCACTCCTAGCTCTGGGCTCAGATTACAGCAGGGAAGGGAAGAGTGAGAGAGGAGCAAACTGAGCATGCTCAAGCCCAAGCCCTGGAGGTTTAAGCTGAAAACAGGAAGTCTGATACATTATGATGTACATGTATTTTACCCTTGTTGGAAGCAGCAGGGCCTCAGATTTGTCCATCCTGAAATAAAAATACAGGCGTGGAATTATGTAAAACTGGGGATAGAGAAGTATGACATCAGCATTAGGAGACTTATGCCCTGTGACATCACAAAATGCATTTCAACAGACCGTAATTAATAGGGCATGTCACACTTTTCATACACAGTGACATATCCAGGCACCACATGACTGATCCGAACACGTTTCAGAATCTTTCACCGATTAACGAGTGAGTTACGTGTGCATTTGAGACATTACTCAACACAAAGTTGTTGTTGTTCCGCTCGGTACAAATCCACCCGTTACTTCAGAAGCTGTTTGTTTGAGAAGTCATTAGGATACCATCATTACTCAAAGCGGAGCGTAATTAGCTAATTAGCTTGAACTCGGCAAAAGCAGACTAAAAGAAAATAGACATTTTTCATAGGACACAAATAAGCGAAGCAGTAACTTTGTGATTTAATCTTTGTAATGAAGAGCATTAAGCAGGGCCATTATTTTTTATTTTTTTCTCTCTGTGCTGGTTTTAGCTGCCCTTTAATCATTTGGCTGAATTAATGAGTTTGCTTAAACAGGTCTGCCCCCTGAGTGCATCTAATAAAATGACTTCTTGTCCATCCCTTACCCTATGCATTGCTCTTCCCTCCAATCTGCTCCCTCTGCTAATGCTTGCTTTTATTTTTGGTATTTTGGTGGGTTTTTTTTGTAAATAAATTTCTAAAATTCTCCATTTTCTGAGTTTTCAGTGATGGCAGTGTTTAAACCAATACTTAATCAATGGTCGAATTAAAAATTATAAATTCAAATTTTCAAATTTTTTTTTTATGGTCAAAACTGTCATTCAACTAGGGAGTTATTCACATTTGATTCGAGTTTTTTTAAAAAAAAATTTAAATACGATTCGAATATGATTGAAGCTTTTGGGTCTATTCAATTCATCTGAGTTTTAAAAATTCGGTTTTATTAATAAATTTCAATTGGTCGAATTCTGAATTTATGGGAGTTTAGGAAAATGTTTAAAAACTCGCCTGAATTTGAAATTCTCTGACGGTTATTTCTATGTATTTAATAGTATACGTGTGTATATAGAGCTATGAAAGGGGAAGTAAAGTCTAAAATAGAATAATGCTAGAGATGCTGTATTTTGTAGACTAAACATAAACATGAACTTACTGCGCCACAAGCCTAATCAAACAAATGATTTATGCTTTCAAAGTTGGCCACAGGGGGTCACCATCTTGTAACTTTGTTTAACATCTTTGCAAGACCAAGACTGTGCACATGCTCAGTGTGATCTGGGCTGCTTAGGGATCGTCATAAATTATCAAAACAGCACAAGTCAAATAATATCTGCCAGAAGTCGAAACAGCAAGACTGATTAATAATCAGAATATACAGACTGCACTGGGTCCTATGTTGTCATGTAATCTAATGTGGATTTTATAGTTTTGTATTTTTAACTCAAACTTTCTCCAACTCTGGCTGGGACAGTGGCCTGAGGAGTAGTGTTGGGCTGGTAGACTAGAAATCCATTAGTTTGTCAGCTTTGAACGTTGGCAGTTTAGCAAAAAAGGATTCTTGGTGGCAAACCAGAGTCTTGCGACAGCCCTCCCCATCTGCAATTTCAGCCTATGATTAAGTGCCGGACGGCACGAAATGCTTAAGGCTGTGTATTGATTTTTTTTCCCCCCTAAAATAAAGTTTTCAGTTTTTTTACAAGCCTCTTTTGTGGGATTTGTGGGTGCCTGCCATTTTTTACTTTGTTTGGATACGTCACCTCGAGCTGTAGGTCTGGGGAATGAGCACCCAGACCCCACATACTGCTGGTGAGATCATAAACTTTTTAGCTTTACATTAGGACTTTTTTCTTTAAAGGACCACTAACAGCAAAAATTTTCTAAATAAATGAAGTTATTTCTTAATAAAGACTTAGCGACTTTAAAGTTTAATATGTGTTGGTGTTTTTTTTTCGTAGCATACTAATGAATCTGTTTTTTAAATTTTTTAAATCTTTTTTGCTGCTACTGGTCCTTTAAATGCAATTTCAGCATGCCTGTATTCATCCTCCGACTGCATGCTGTCATTAATTGTATATACTCACGCCTTTGGAGAAGTGATGAAGTGACGCCTTATGATGTCCTAGAAATAAAAATTCCTTGCGTCTCTAATGATTCTGGAGGTTGTAGCATACCTGCCAACTGTCCCTCTTTTGACAGCTCAACGCGCAGTCCCTCGTTTGTACCGGAAAGTCCTGATTTTCTCTGCACTGAACAGCCAGAAAAAGAAACAATGTTTCTAACTTAATTTTCTTATGGCAGAGAGCCCAGAACAGCCACAACAGAAGATAAGATACATACAATTCAAATGTATCAAGATAAGCAAATAAGTAATTGTAACAATATAAGATAACAGGTCCCCTGGGAAAAGTTAAGACTCCCAGCTTAAAGGGCAATTCACCTTCATTAGCAAAACTGCAATAACTGAAAAAAAACCCCACAGAAATATGTTCAAACTTTTATAACCTGCCAAATTTTGTAAAATGAACATGGTAATTAGGTGGTGTGGCTACAAAAAATGGCGGTGGTCAAAATATTTCGCCACGATTCGCACGGCAACTTTTTTGTCCCTCTTTTTATTTCCAAAATGTTGGGAGGTATGGTTGTAGTGAAAGGACTTCATCCCTGGCTTATGAGCCTCAAGGAGTAGAACGCAGGTTTTTATCAAGTATTGATAAAGCAGTAGTGTGTATTTAAAAGAGAAATGCGTGGTGCACCGAGAGAAAGCAGAGTCATTACTACGCTGCCAATTGATTTTAAAAGCTAATGGACTCGGTAAACGATGCTCTCATCTGCGTCGGTAATATATTCGCTTGTTATCACAGGCTACACCAGCTTTATGGATCTTGTGTATTAGTATATTCACAGTAGCACTATGTAATAATATTCCTAATAGGAAGCCGTATCTCCAGTGTACATTTTAATGGAAAAAGTGGCCTCCGTTAGGTCTAATGTGCTGCGGTGAATGTTTTTTGGGTTTTTTTTTGGCTGTGTTTGGTTTTTACACATCTATCATTTAAGCAATATTGTATATTTGATAAGGTGTCAAGAAGCAACACTGAATGATATATATACAAGCACCCAGCATATATTTCTCAGTGTTGTTCTATATTCAGACAGTGCTGTCATAGAGATTTTTTGGCTTTATTTTTTTCTGATCTTACATATAGGATAAGTAGGAACAGCACAGATGAATAGGTGATCAAAGTATAGCTTTCAAGCCTCCGCAACTGGATAAGGGCTGACGAAGAATGTGATGCAGTACATCTAAAGCTGAATGTCTATAGTTTGTATATCTCTTCCAAAGACTATTATCCACTATTACTATAGGCACCATCTCTCCCTACTATACCTGCTATCCCACAGTCACACTCCCTTCCCAGAGACTATTATCCACTGTTACTATAGGCACCATCTCTCCCTACTATACCTGCTATCCCACAGTCACACTCCTTCCCAGAGACTATTATCCACTGTTACTATAGGCACCATCTCTCCCTACTATACCTGCTATCCACAGTCACACTCCCTTCCCAGAGATTATTATCCACTGTTACTATAGGCACCATCTCTCCCTACTATACCTGCTATCCCACAGTCACACTCCCTTCCCAGAGACTATTATCCACTGTTACTATAGACACCATCTCTCCCTACTATACCTGCTATCCCACAGTCACACTCCCTTCCCAGAGACTATTATCCACTGTTACTATAGACACATCTCTCCCTACTATACCTGCTATCCCACAGTCACACTCCTTCCAGAGCTATTATCCCACTGTTACTATAGACACCATCTCTCCCTACTGTACCTGCTATCCCACAGTCACCCTCCCTTCCCAAAGACTATTATCCCACTGTTACTATAGACACCATCTCTCTCTACTATACCTGCTTATCCCACAGTCACACTCCCTTCCCAGAGACTATTATCCACTGTTACTATAGACGCCACTCTCCCTACTATACTGCTATCCCACAGTCACACTCCTTCCCAGAGACTATTATCCACTGTTACTATAGACACCATCTCTCCTACTATACCTGCTATCCACAGTCACACTCCCTTCCCAGAGACTATAATCCACTGCTACTATAGGCACCATCTCTCCCTACTATACCTGCTATCCCACAGTCACACTCCCTTCCAGAGACTATTATCCCACTGTTACTATAGGCACCATCTCTCCCTACTATACCTGCTATCCCAAGTCACACTCCCTTCCCAGAGACTATTATCCCACTGTTACTATAGACACATCTTCTCCTACTATACCTGCTATCCCACAGTCACACTCCCTTCCCAGAGACTATTATCCCACTGTTACTATAGACCCCATCTCTCCCTACTATACCTGCTATCCCACAGTCACACTCCCTTCCCAGAGACTATTATCCCACTGTTACTATAGGCACCATCTCTCCCTACTATACTGCTATCCCACAGTCACACTCCCTTCCAAGACTATTATCCACTGTTACTATAGACACCATCTCTCCCTACTATACCTGCTATCCCACAGTCACACTCCCTTCCAGAGACTATTATCCCACTGTTACTATAGCACCATCTCTCCCTACTATACCTGCTATCCCACAGTCACACTCCCTTCCCAGAGACTATTATCCACTGTTACTATAGGCACCATCTCTCCCTACTATACCTGCTATCCCACAGTCACACTCCCTTCCCAGAGACTATTATCCACTGTTACTATAGGCACCATCTCTCCCTACTATACCTGCTATCCCACAGTCACACTCCCTTCCCAGAGACTATTATCCATTGTTACTATAGGCACCATCTCTCCCTACTATACCTGCTATCCCACAGCCAAAAATTGGTCTGGTTTGAGGTGTGCTGCCACTGACCTATAAAGTATGAATCTTTTATGCTACTCTTTTTGATTCTTCTAAAACGTGGGAGAGTTATAGAAGTAATGTGCTTATATTATTTTTCAGTAATTAATAATATTCCTAACATAGTGTGAGCTGAAATGGCCTGTGTTGGATGCCCACTCAGTCACACTGTCCTGTCAGCACCCATTTTCCATTTTTAGAGGCAACGCTTTATTCTGCTTGTTACAGTGTGTGCGAGAGCTCTGCTCATAAAGATAAATAGTGAAATCTCCAGTAGGAAAACGTGTCACAAACAGAATCTATCTCAGACAATTGTTATGATTTATTGACAGGAATTTCTATTATTTTGTTCAGCCTCTAGTTTGGAATTAGTTTCGAGCCACAGAGCATTTTTCTGCCTGTTTATCCCACTCCTGTACAGTGTTTCTGAGTTAATTAAGTTCCTATCTCTCTGTCTTTTTCCCTCTAGTCTTTTACTGGCAAAGATTTCCTGAGCTGAATTATCCTACGTTTGCAATTAATTTCACTGGTGCTGAAAGCAGAGCGCTTTTGTGTAAATCATAAATCTATAACAAATTAAAGTAAGATTTGGTGTTTAAATTCTCTTCACCATTTAATTGTGTAGCCAGTACATGGGGATGGACATCAGGTCCCCCATTCTGGTGCACAAAAAAGATCTTGAGATGATGCAAGGCTTGTATTAAAGGAAAACTATACCCTCCAAACAATGTAGGTCTCTATAAAAAGATATGGCATAAAATAGCTCATAGGTAAAACCCTGCTTCATGTAAATAAACCATTTTCATAATAAACTTTTTTAGTAGTTTGTGCCATTGGGTAATCATAAATAGAAAATTGCCATTTTAAAAAATAAGGGCCGCCTCCTGGGATCGTATGATTCACTGTGCAACATACCAAACAAACTTCTTAGGTCACATGAGCCAATTAAAAGACAGAGTTGTGTCTTTTGCTTCCACACTTCTTCCTGTTACAATTAGAGCTGCAGTATTTCTGGTCAGGTGATCTTTGAGGCAGCACACATCACGAAATGGGGGTTCAAGGCAAGAGATGGAAAAGGGCGTTATTTACTTTAATATGTCACTTAATCTGATATAAACTATCTGTTGCTCAAGTATTGGTTTTGGGGGTATAGTTTTCCTTTAATAATAGCCTCCTTGATATAACTACGAGTTCCCAGACCGAAGGAAACTATTCAAATAATTTTTATATATATATTGTAATTTAAGTTCATTTTGCTTGACTATCGTGATCAAATTGGATTTGGAGTATTTTTTTCGGGTCCCCTTTAAAGCAAACCGTAAGGCTAGGGCGTACAATGATATTCTTGATATTTCTGAGCTTCCTACTTTGTGACAATCGGGGGAGGATATTTTCCTGATTTAGCACAATAAATCACATGTGCACAAAGCAAGGTTTGTACAGAGTGGCTTTGCCGATGGAAGTGGAAGAATTTGACTAGTCTACAGAGAACCTTAAATGATCTTAACGGGCCAGACTTTGACTTATTTGAATTCTACATTATTTCGAGTTTTTTTCCACTTGGGTTCTTTAAGGACTTTGTCTAAGGACTCTGAAAAAATGGATTTTCTTTTTTCTTTGTTATTTATGTTTTTTACTTTTCATGTCAAGTGTCAAGTATTGGAGAATTCCATAATTTTTTATGGCTATTCTGTAATGCTCATTACTATACTATTAATAGCAACTCTGAGTGCTTTAAGGTAAGTTTCACTTTTATTGACTGCCCAGAATACCTTGGGTTGTATAGGTTAAAGGTCACAAAAGCCATAAATAGGTGTATTTGGTTATGGTCCTTGTTCACTTGATAAAGGGTATTGACCCGAAACATGTCGCGTTACCACAACCTGGAATAAAGGTTCTACAGTCAATCTGCTGGAGTTCCTTTTTTGCATTAGGATTATTTATTAATTCAGTTGCAGCATAGAGCAACTATTAGGAATTTTACATATTTTTCTATTTCCGCCTACTGACCACCAAGTCTTTTTCTACTTTTGGACTACACAGAACCTTGACCTAATCCCAACTGAACACTTGTAGGATAAATTAAATTGCTAACTTTGATCCTGGGCTGGTCCTCAAAATCAGTGTCCAACCTCACGAATGCTGTTGTGGTTGAGTGGAAGCAGATCCCACCAACAGTGTTCCAACATCTAGCAGATTCCTTTCCAGGAGAGTAGAGGCTTTCATAATTAGGGAGATCTAATTTTCTATGAACACTCCTTGGTTTGGATGAGATGTTGCATAGACCGGTGTCTGGATACTTTTGGCCATATAGTTTGTTTTCCAGGTGTCTACTGGTTAAGCTTCATCATCCCTTTGTGTGATTTCCTCTACTCACCTACAAAGGGGCTTGAAATTACATCTACTAATTGAAATGAAACACGTGTTTGAACATTCATAGACTGTCATATTGCATGTGCTGGCTGGGCTAAGCAGATTTTCTTTGCACTCCTAGGAAGGAGGATTTAATGTTACTGTTTTTGAGACATTGTGGGAAGTGAGGCGTGTAAAGAGAAATTGCTCCTGGCAGCCACTCAGACACAAGCAAATAAAGCCTTATACATATTGAGAAGTTGTTTTTTCAGGCTATGGAAACATTTACATAGATTTATGAGCCAGGCTCTTCATACTAGTAAGGGCCCATGATAACCTTTAATTTGCAACATGTTAGCACTTTACAGCCACTTTACTCTCAATTTTTTATGCAGATTTATTGCAAGTTGATGTATGTTCTGGTATATGGCTTTCTGTACTTGCTGTGAGATAACGTTGGGGCTAGAACTAGGGATACACCAAATCCAGGATTCCAGGTTCAGGATTCGGGCAGCATTTTTTCAGCAGGATTTGGCCTTATGTCTGGCCGAACCAAATCCTAATTTGCATATGCAAAGTAGGGGCGGGAAGGGAAATCACGTGACTTTTCATTACAAAATAAGGAAGTAAAAAAATATTTCCCCCACTTTTTCCAAATATGCAAATTATGTTTCGTTTGGCCAGACATAAGCCCGAATCCTGCTGAAAAAGGCAGAAGCCTGGCCGAATCCTGAACCAAATCCTGGATTGGGTGTATCCCTAGTTCTAGCCCCTATGTTGCATATGCAAATTAGGATCTGGTTCGGTATCTGGTCAAATCTTTCACAAAGGATTCAGGGATTCGGTACATCCTTAGCTAGAATTGGTTGTTTATGGTCCGAATGGACTGGCCATGGCATTAGCTGATGGCAAGCCCCCCTGCAATGCTAGGTTACTCCCATTCAGCCTTCTTATATCTGTAACACAACAGGAGACCTTTTATGAGGTTCGATTCTGGATGTAGGCTTCTGTGCCTTGGCTTTTGGTTTAAGAGCCTGTTTAATATTAAGACTGATTTCTTCATTCCAATATATTAATAAAATTAATACCTTGAAAATCTGAAATGCCAGCTGATGCTAGAGTAGTAAATAAACAGAGGTGCTGAGCTAAAATGCTTATTTGCATGTGCAGAGTTTTGGCAAAACCATCACGGTATGTTCAGGGCTGGGAATAGGGCCATGTTTTTCTACTTGCTTATTGCCTTTATTACATTAGTCTTAGCGTATGTCTGGGTATGGATTGTGTGTGTGTGTGTGTGGAACACAGCGGTTGAATGAAATAGTCTGGGAATGAGTGACCTTGTTATGTTATGGAGAAGTTGACTTGAGGTTAACTGATCATCTTTGGTGCTAGATCCTATTCTAGGTACATTGGTTTAAATATCTCTATCTCTCAGTGTCCTTGGGGTACTTAGTGTGCTCTTGTTTGCGGTCCCAAAAAAATAAAAAACAGTAAGACTCATAGGTGAAAAGAGCTATGTAAAGTAAATATTTCAATTTCCTCTTTAAACTCACCCAACAAATTTTTAAATTCTCTGTAATCTCTGTTACAATTCTCAGCTTTACATTGTGCCTTTCTATAGTTGTCTCCTAGAGTATACAGTGTTACATTTATTCCACCATAAAGCGGACTATAGACACATAGGGCAAATTCACTAACCTCCGAAAATTTGGCATCAACGGATTTGATCACAGCGCAACACTTCGCCAGGCATAGATTGTTTCAGGACTACGCTAATTCACTTAAATCCGAAGTTGCGTCCAGGGTGCCACATGCTTGCGAAGTTGCGCTAGTGTTACTGCGCCAAGTGAATCGAAGCTGCGTTAACGTTGCCTAGTTTGCATATGGCGGGAAGTTAAAATTCAATGGACGTATATGCTGCAGCAAATACATTACATTACACAAGCCCAGGAAACCTTAATGAAATACAATAAAGTTGTTATAATGCCCTACACGTGAGCCCAGTGTATAGTTTATGTGCCATATGTTAGGAAATGTAGGGGGGAAGCCGGTTACCCCCCAAAAAATTACGCTCTTTTGCAGCCTATCACCCTGAATAAAAGGAAGACACTAGCATTAATAGAAACATTTTCAACTATTTTTTTAGGAACTCCTATCTACTCTATTGCACTTTGCCTCGTCTGAGGTGGTGAAGGCAAGTCTGGTGCAAGAGGTTACGTTCAGTAAAATCCACATCTTCGTGAATTTGTGTAGTTACGTCCATTCGCCAGAGCGCAAATTCGCCTGGTGTTAGGGAGCGAAGTCCCGCTAGAGTCATCTCCTTCGCTAGTGAAGTTACGTCGGAGACCGTTCGTAAATCGGCGAAGTTCCGAAATTACGTCACACTGGCGAGTTTTCGCCAGCCTTAGTCACTTCACCTTTAGTAAATTTGCCCCATAGATATTAGTCCTTGTACGACGAACTGTTGGATATCGATCATTCATTTCAATGCAACCTTCTAAATTCTGATTTAAATTGTATGATTAAAGTAGGGTAAATAACAAATCGGATCATATACTGGCCATTGATTGACAGACTGCAGTTGTACAACTGTTATGTTCAACACATGCACAGATATTATTGTTAACCAACAAAAATTTTCTAACATGTCCCAATGACTAAAGAACCGATCACCATGGTGTGAAAATTGTCTGGACAATTATTCCACTGATGGTTCGAAAATCGTACGAAATTATGTTTGTCTATATCCAGTTTAAGTGCCTCAATGGAATACAATCATTCCTGTGTATGATTCAAGTCAATGTCGATGTTTTACACCTGGTTAAATCTCAACCTGTTGGAAGGTTCCATTTTTTTCCCTAGGCTTATTAGTCACTTGATTAAACAATGCCTCAGGGATAGAGGAGGGGCAGGCAATAGTTGATTGACAGTTGAGGTATTGAAATGTGTTTATGAATGCTTTAATAAAAAAATTGAATTTGGATTTCATGTTTAATTTGAGAAAGTTATAGGGAAGAGCTTTTGATATGAAACATAACAAAAGTGGTGTAAAGGTGATACCTTTATTGGCTAACTAAGATGATAATCACAGCAAGCTTTCAGAACATTGCAGTTCCTTCTTCAAAGCTGATTACCTAGAAGGAACTGCAATGTTCTGAAAGCTTGCTGTGATTATCATCTTAGTTAGCCAATAAAGGTATCACCTTTACACCACTTTTGTTATGTTTCACATCAAAAGCTCTTCCCTATAACTTTCTCAACAGGCTAACACGGTGCAAAAAACTTTACCTGGAACCACAATGTTTAATTTGAAAAAGACTTTAATTATACAGTGTTTTTATGTCTGGGTGACAGCTCCACTTTAAGCTATGATGGAGTGTCAAGACTAAGTAGTGCTGGACTGTAACCATTTGGGGATCCAGACATATACCAAAGCCCACACAAACAATTTGTCCCCAACCGAATCCTGATTACTTATCAAAAATTTCCAGAAGCGTGCTTTTAAGATAAAAAATAATTTTATTACATCTTTTAAAAATCAAACAATTCCCTCTTGGAGCTTTACGCGTTTCATGCTTACCTAGCACTTAGTCACCGCAATCTCTGACCGAATCATGGATATAGTCTCTCTCTCTCTCTCTCTCTCTCTCTCTCTCTCTCTCCTCTCTCTCTCTCTCCTCATGTTACACCCTTAGAACAAGGCCCATCACAAGTTGACATTGTACATACTTTGCATGTGGCCCGGCTGGAAAATTATGTCTGGAAATTATTTTTGTACATTGGCAACTTTTTTTAATTTTTATTTTGCGGCTATTGCAAAGGCCACATTTAATTTGGATGATCTTGATGCAGGAGAAGACTAGGGTCTTCTCCTGCATCAAGATCATCCAAATTAAATGTGGCCTTTGCAGTAGCCGCAAAATAAAAATTAAAAAAAGAAGGGTCTTTTACACATGCCGTGATTTGGAGAAGGTTAATATGCTCTGTCCTTTCATTTCCCCCCAGAGTACAACGTAGCGCTCGAAGCTCTTGAATAAATACCACATTGTAAATGATGTCTCCATTTACAGAACTAGATCCCAACTCTGAAATAAGTCATTCCATTTACAATAACAGCGACAACTTTGTTAGCAGGCAGGCATGGCGACCTTTTTTTTTTTTTTTAGTCACGTTGAATGATCAGTCATTCTTGTAATGTATTCTTTTATGCGATTTAAATGATATATTACAACACTTGTTAGGAACATATTACTTTATAAAATCTTGATCATTGCTACCATTCATTAAAAGTTTCTGTATTAATTTTGATTATTCTTGCTGTTGGTGTTTTATCTACCATACAGCCTTACGTTAAAGGGATACTGTCATGGGAAAAAATTTTTTTTTCAAAATGAACCAGTTAATAGTGCTGCTCCAGCAGAATTCTGCACTGAAATCTATTTCTCAAAATAGCAAACAGATTTTTTTATATTCAATTTTGAAATCTGAAATGGGGCTAGACATTTTGTCAATTTCCCAGCTGCCTCTCGTCATGTGACTTGTGCCTGCACTTTAGGAGAGAAATGCTTTCTGGCAGGCTGCTGTTTTTCCTTCTCAATGTAACTGAATGTGTCTCAGTGGGACATGGGTTTTTACTATTGAGTGCTGTTCTTAGATCTACCAGGCAGCTGTTATCTTGTGTTAGGGAGCTGTTATCTAGTTACCTTCCCATTGTTCTTTTGTTTAGCTGCTGGGGGGGGGGGGGAAGGGAGGGGGTGATATCACTCCAACTTGCAGTAAAGAGTGATTAACGTTTATCAGAGCACAAGTCACATGACTTGGGGCAGCTGGGAAATTGACAATATGTCTAGCCCCATGTCAGATTTCAAAATTGAATATAAAAAAATCTGTTTGCTCTTTTGAGAAATGGATTTCAGTTCAGAATTCTGCAGAATTTTCATTTTGAAAAAAAAGATTTTTCCCTCGACAGTATCCCTTTAAGCCTTCCTCCAAATGTTTCTGTGCTATTTATGCAATGGATCGATAGCTATAGTGTTGACTGAAGCAGAAGGGGTTCCAAGAAATGCAGGAAGCCTAGGGTCCCCATAACACTCACTTTCTTAGCTCAGTGATTTGACAGCCCTATAACAGCAATAACACAGGAATAACTAATTTAGTAGGCCATCTTTTGAGTGTCACTGACCCTGCACATGCTCAGTGTGACTTGATTAATCAGTTTTGATGCAGAATGCCAAAGTGCCGTGGTTGTTTGGTTGTTTTCAGAGAACAGAGGTGTTCGCAGAATCCCCAACATAAGTGCTCCTGCTAAAAAAATGTAGTACGATGAATCAATATGTCTTTTCAAGTAGTCCTTTAAGGATTATAGCAATGAGATCTGTTCAGGTTCTGGTAATAGTGCAAAACAGACATCCGGTGTCCCAGTGTTAGAATGATAAAGTAGAGATGGAACCAACGGGGTAATGGGCAAGCAAATCTGCTATAAAATGAAGCAATGTGGATGAAAAATATGATAGCTTTTCCCCCAAAGGCAGGAAAGAGACATGGTATATGAAATGTTTTCTCTGATAGATGCGCTTACAATTTTTCTCTTTCTCTTTGCAGATAAGATCGAGAAAATAGACAAGAAGCTCCTGCTGTAAGTCTCACCTTTTTTTTAAATTTTTTTTATAGTTCTGTTATTTTGTAATGTACCTCATTCTACCAGAATCTATGGAGGTGATTCAGACATTGTGAATTAACAAAGTATTTAATCATGTGCAATTTACGTTGTATCCAAACACTGCCATCCATTTGGTGAAATCGCCAAACAAGCAAATCTCTCCCCTGACAGACACTGCTTGGGTGGGTGATATTGTGGTAATGTGATTATTTGGCCTTTGGGTGGACTATATCATGGTAATGTGATTAATTGGACGTTGGGTGGCCGATATCGTTATAATGCGATTGTTTGGAACGTTGGGTGGGCGATATCATGGTAATGCGATTGTTTGGGCCGTGGGTGGGCGATATCATGGTAATGCGATTGTTTGGGCCGTGGGTGGGCGATATCATGGTAATGCGATTGTTTGGCCATTGGGTGGGCGATATCATGGTAATGCGATTGTTTGGGCCGTGGGTGGGCGATATCATGGTAATGCGATTGTTTGGGCCTTGGGTGAGCGATATCATGGTAATGCGATTGTTTGGGCCTTGGGTGGGCTATATCATGGTAATACGATTGTTTGGGCCTTGGGTGGGCGATATCATGGTAATGCGATTATGTGGGCCTTAGGTGGGCGATATCATGGTAATGCGATTGTTTGGGCCTTGGGTGGGCGATATTGTGGTAACATGATCATTTCGATGTAGGTGATCAATTAGCTGATTTTGCCCAGATATCAATTTGGGAGGCCCATTGGAGGGCCCCATATACGGGCAGACAAGCTGCTGAATCAGTCTAAAGGACCAGAATCAGCAGTTTGGCGTATGGTACTCCACCTGATTGCCCCCTGGCCAAATGGAAGGATACAGTACAAGGGGCCATACACAAGCAAGACTGGGGCTCCTCTTCACATCCAATGGAAATGTTCTGCCAGCACCAGTAATTCTTGATCAGCTAATATTGTAGGATTATAGGTCTATACAGCCTCCAAATTCCCCTTAGTGCCCAGTTGGCTGCACCATGCAGCCTAATGCCCATTTCTCTGGTTATAATTCAGAACATAATAACTGACTTGTCAATTTTCCCCCTGGGCAAAAAATGTGATTACTAGACCTTTTGTGAGTGATCCATTTCCATGTGTCCCCTGGGGTTTCTTGACTGACCATATTGTCCATACATGACCAAGTTAGACCAATTTATTTGCTTTGTATGGAAAAGACTTTGATCTGTCTTAATTAGTTTGTTCCCCAAACATAAACAGACCATTATAACACAATATGGGCATATTCCTTGATTTTATCTACATGTGTTCTTTTTGATTCAAAGTGTGCCGTTCAATTCCAGGCTTCTGTGTATCACTTATGTTTTGCCTAGCAAAATAAACTCTTGCGTTTGCTATGTGATTAATTCATTTTGTTATGATTATATATCATGATTATATGATTATATTTTGTTATGTGTTGTCTCTGCAACCTCTAGGCGTAATAAATTTGCCTTACATGATTGTTCATTTACCCCATGTTGCAGTTAGGATATAATAGTGACGGTTTTTGAAAAAGAGAACTCCTTTATAGACACAATTTTATAGTGATTATGAACAGAAAACTCAACAGTTTATTCCCTAGTATAGAAGATTGCAAGTCATTTGAATAAGATGAATATGTTTAAAATACCATATTTTACATACAGAACTTATTGCACGAGGCTAAAGTTTCAGCTTGTCAATAGCAGCAATGATCCAGGACTTCAAACTTGTCACAGGGGGTCACCATCTTGGAAAGTGTCTGTGACACTCACATGCTCAGTGGGCTCTGATTGGCTGTTGAGAAGCTAAGCTTAGGGCTCGTCACTAATTATCCAGCAGAAAATGAGCTTCCCCTGTAATATAAGCTGATGCTACAGGTTTGCTGATTATTAAATTCTGATGCTAATTACACTGGTAATTAATTAGCACAGAGCATGTGCAGTGAATCAGCAGAAAAGAAAATGGGGAGCTACTGGGGCATTTTTGGAGACACAGATCTTTACTGCTAAAGGACTGTGGTTGCCTTGGGCTGGTACAGACGCACAAACATAATGTACAACATTTCTAGCTACTTCTTTAGTTCTCCTTTAAAATAAAGCAGTGCTGTCCAACTTCTATGGTACCGAGGGCCGGAATTTTTCTAATCTACATGGTGGACGGCCAATAACGGAAGACAGTCACTCCCTGTTTTTAGACCACACCCACTTTAAACCACACCCATCTTACCGTTAGACCATATCCACATTAATAGCACACCAAAAAACCAAATGGTTGGTGCTCACTGCAGGGATCAGGGCCGGAACTAGGGGTAGGCCGAGTAGGCGGCTGTCTAGGGTGCCATCGTTGAGGGGCACACTTTTAAGGGGATTTTTTTCGGTTTTTAATTTTTTCGTTTTTTCAAGCGTTTTTTTTTGATAATTTGTTTCAGTAATCATGGTCACCCAGTTGGGTGCAATCCATCTCCTTCTCCCTCTTGCCGGCAAGTAATGGCTCCTTCTGTGCGGTGCAGCGTGAAGTGCGTACACACGTCACTGATGTGTTGGGTGACAGAGAGAGGCAGAGAGCTGGGGGGCTGCTTGGTGTGGTTCTCGCTGCTCTCAGCCTTGCACAGTTGCACTGAACTAAAGACATTCTTTCTATTACTGTAAAGTGTGAAGCTTCCTGCTGGCTGCTGTTGGCACAGGTAAAGATTGGGGGCAATATGATGGCTGCAGGAGGGCTGTATGATGAATGGCTGCTGAATTTGTTGGTACAGGTACAGGGGGCAGTAATATAAATGAAAAAGTGTTGTACATTTTCTTGCTCTCTTTATTTAAAAACCATCATGGTAAGGAGGGAAATGGTAATGCAGGACAGGGGGGCACCGAGTGAAGCTCTTGCCTAGGGTGCCAAACTACCTTGTGCCTGCCCTGGCAAGGATGTCACTCATATGTGAAAAAAGCTAAGTCATATAAGACATACCCTTAAATTCATATGCCTCCTCCTCCCCTGTGTATAATACAGTACCCCAGCATATGATTAAACACCTTAGGGGCCACTAACAATAATTTTGAAATGCTAACAAACCCCCAGAACAAATACCACACACACAGGGAGTATAGGGAAGGCAGAACAGAGCAGGAGACAGGAAAATCAGGACCAGTCTAATATGTACCACATACAGTGACACAGTGCTGGTGCCTCATTAGCATTTTGAATCCTTTGCTCCTAACATTTATTTATGTGGCACTGACATCTTCATTCACCTCTGAATTGGAGGAGCTTACAATCTACAACCCTAACCTGCCCTCCCTTAGCCCGCGCACCACCCGCATCCGCACTTACGGGTTGCTTTTATAGACCCGCCCCGCCGATGCTGTCACAAAAGGGGTGGGGCGAGCAAGCACAGTGTCTATAAAAGACGAACCCGGAAGTTGGAATCCAGCATTTGACGGTGGCAGGCGGGGAGAGCGGGAGAAGAGCGGGGAGAGCACCCGCGAAGAAGTGTGCGGGTGCCCACCCGACCCGCGGGTATCTGGCCGGCCCGCACATCACTAGCCCGCACCCCCCTCGGGCACGCCGGTGGTTCGCACACTTACGAATCGGCCACAATCTCGGCTTCCGGAGGTGGCCCATCCCTGGTAGTTCCGTTACTGGTCAGAACCCATCTCCGGAACCCCAGCGCTGAAGGACAGCAATGCTTGCTAGGAACTGTAGTCTGGCAGCAGTTAGGAAATCTATGAAGCACTGCCCAAGAGAACGGTGCTCTGCAAAGACATTGGTGTGGAATGTGGTGTAATTCAGTGTGTTTGCCTCCCTTTCTATGTCTCAGGTTTATATGACAAATAAGCAGAAAGAGTGCTGCAGGCTAGGATGTTAGTACAACCCATCCCCCTGATGTCACGCTGTAACCTTTTATCAATCATTCTGCCGAGTCGACACGCTTACGCCTCGTCTTCCCTGGCCTCCTCCCCACGGCATTGATTAGAGCGCATTTGTCTATATACTTTGTGGCTGAATCCCAAACCCCAGCCAGCAGGCAGACACAGCAGGTTGGCACTCTGTACTTTCTTTTACTGTGATGGACTGCCCCAAATGGCTCGCTCTGCAGACTTTGTTGTATGTCACATTAACAGCCTAAAGCTATGTTTATATTCCTTCTGTTCCTTATTTGAAACTGCTTGGAAAGCAAATAATATATTATAATAAAGACAGGATAATAAATACATGTTTCTTAACTAGTTAAGCTTTCAGTCTGTGGTCTCTCACACACTTTTGTGTAGGTGCCAACAACTGTCTCTTCCACGTTATTTGCTCTCAAGTGCACCGCACCTACTCTACGTTCCCTTTTTAAATGGGTTGTTCACCTTTCAAACACTTTTTTCAATTGAGTTGTTTTTAGATTGTTCCCCCGAAATAAAGAATTTTTTTTCACTTACTACGTAAAATGCGGGAAAACTTAAAATCAGGGGACTTAAATTCGAGGTTTCACTGTATATCTTAAAGCTAGGAGTTGGGTCCTGTGCATTCTATTGCTGAGCCTGCTCCTTAAAGGAGAACTAAAGCCTAACGAAAGAAGTAGGTAGAAATGTTGTACATTCTGTTTTGGGCTTCCGTACCAGCCCAAGGCAACCACAGCCCTTTAGCAGTAAAGATCTGTGTCTCCAAAGATGCCCCAGTAGCTCCCCATCTTCTTTTCTGCTGATTCACTGCACATGCTCTGTGCTGATGTCACTAACTGAGCTTAGGGACCCACTCACAATATACAGTACACATAGAATAGAAATGTCACAATATAAGGCTGATTAGTAATTAATACACATAATTACTACATGGCAGCACAGAAACCAGTGCAATTAGCATCAGAATTTAATAATCAGCAAACCTGTAGCTTCAACTTATATTACAGGGGAAGCTCATTTTCTGCTGGATAATTAGTGACGAGCCCTAAGTTTAGCTTCTCAACAGCCAATCAGAGCCCACTGAGCATGTGAGTGTCACAGACACTTTCCAAGATGGTGACCCCCTGTGACAAGTTTGAAGTCCTGGATCATTGCTGCTATTGACAAGCTCAAACTTTAGGCTTGTGCAATAAATTCAGTTTATGAAATATGCAATTTTTAGTCATTCATTTATGGGGTTTAGTTCTCCTTTAACATTGTTTTATGAAGGGGGTATGCCCTAAATCGGAAATGGGGTCGAAGAGGGAAAACCTCCTAAAGGTAGCCGTACACAAACTTACGTTTTTCGGTACATGTATAGTGGGTGGGGTGATCCTGACCAGTGGCGTAACTAGATATTACAGGGCCCCACAGCAGATTATTTTTCAGGTTTTACCAATATTTATTTAAATTGTATATGAATTAGGACCTCATGGTGCCCCTATACCAACCCTGCAAAAATATAAAAGTAGACTTCCTTGTACACAGTAGGCTAAACTATGAGCTTGTATAGTATGGATGTAGGCTGTTTTTTAAATGTCACCTGTTCTCAAGTGACATTTTACTCTAGTGACAATAATTCTTTTTCCATTTTCACATGAATCAGTGATGCCTTTTCTGTTCTTTCACCACAGTACCGGCTTCATATTCTTTTGCTTTTACTTATCTGCCTCTTCTCCAAGCCAACCTGCTAAAAGACAGACAGTGAGATACAGGACTGATCCTATATTATTACTTGCAGGGTTCCCCATCTCCGGCACTCAGAGGAATCCACAGGGCCAAAAGTATAAGTTAAAAAAATAGGTATTTATTAATCAAAGTTAAATGTATACCCTACGTGTTTCGTACCAGCAGGGTACTTAATTATGAGTAGGGATGCACCAAATCCAGGGTTCAGTTCGGGATTAGGCCTTTTTCATCAGGATTCGGATTTGGTCGAATCCTTATGCCTGGCGGCTCCTAATCTGAATTTGCATATGCAAATTAGGGGCGGGAGGGAAATTGTGTGACTTCGGATTCAGCCGAATCGTTCACAAAGGATTTGGGGGTTTGGCCGAATCCAAAATTATGAGTTTAGATCTCACCCACAGGAAATGAGCTTTTATACAGAAAACAACCAATCAAAAACAATTAGATTTAAAAAAGGGAAAAAGAAAAGGCAGTTCCCTAAAGGGACAGTATACCCTAAAAAACAGAGTCAAAAATATACTATATATATATATCTATATGAAGTAAAACTGTACAATATAGGGGAAGAAATTGTAGGATAAGAAGCCATACATTTATTGAGTAGGGTATACAGTTTTAGATTCGTAACAGGTCAAAAAGAAATGTAATCGATACAAAAAAGCCGCACTCCTAGGTCTTATTAAATGGAAAAAATACAAATATTTATTTGTTCAACGTTTCGGCAACAACACACGTGCTGTATAATATATATATATATATATATATATATATATATATATATATATATATATATATATATATATATATATATATATATATAGATGCAGATTCTCTCTCGGCACAGGTCACGGGCATACAGCTAAAATGGAAACATTGTGGGCTAAAGGTTAACAGGAATCATATTGTTTTGCCTACGCAGAGGGATAAACCTATAGGAGATTTAAGATATATTATATATATATATATATATATATATATATATATATATATATATATATATATATATATATATATATATATATATATATATATATATATAATAGGGATGCACTGAATCCAGGATTGAGTTTGGGATTCGCCTTTTTCAGCAGGATTCGAATCCGAATTAGCATATGCAAATTAGGGTCGGGGAGGGAAATCTCATGACTTTTTGTCACAACACCAGGAAGTAAAACATGTTTTCCCCTTCCCACCCCTAATTTGCATATGAAAATTAGGATTCCGATTTGGTTCGGTATTCGGCCAAATCTCTCGCAAAGGATTCTGGGGTTCGGCCGAATCCAAAATAGTGGATTTGGTGCATCCCTAATATATAAAATCTAATTTTTGCATATCATTTAATTTACTAGGGATGCACGGAATCCAGGATTCGGTTCGGGATTCAGCCTTTTTCAGCAGGATTTGGATTCAGCCGAATCCTTGTGCCCAGCCGAACCGAATCTGAATCCTAATTTGCATATGAAAATTAGGGAGGGGGAGGGAAATCGCTTGACTTTTCGTCACAAAACAAGGAAGTTAAAAATGTTTCCCCCTTTCCCCATCCCTAATTTGCATATGCAAATTAGGATTCAGTTCGGTTGAATCTTTCGCGAAGGATTCGGGGGTTCGGCCAAATCCAAAATAGTCGATTCGGTGCATCCCTATAATTTACATATATAAATTAAAATATAAAGTTTTTACTTTTAACCTTACACATTTGTCACTAAGCACCCAGGCCCTGACTGGCAATCAGTGGCTTCTGGCAAATGCCAGTGGGGCTGCTGTAAGATGCCATAGACAGTCACTATTTAGTGGGCTGCCAGGGGGCTGTTTGGGCCTCTGTGAACTTGAAATGCCAGGGCCTCTTTTAAATCCCAGTCCAGACCTGAACCCAGGTTCCAGTTTGTGGAGTGCACCTTTATTACTATATCCATCCCACTGAAGCTGCTATATATATTAGCCTCGCTACTTACTCCAAAACCTACTGATTTGTGTTTCTCTGTTTGCACCAATGTCTTCAAGCCTCTCACTAGCTCTCCTGCTGGCGCTGAACTAAATCTCTCTGTGTCAGCCAACAGCAGAAACCCCACCGGTGGGTGAAGGACTTGGAGTTCAATAAAGCTGCCAGCAGGACAGAATGTCTCCGTCTCTCTAAAGTAGACCATGAATTTTATTGATGTTTCTGTGGAAGGATATTGTGGAAACCTGCGCTCACTGGAAAATATCTAAATGTTTAATAAGGGCATCAGCTTCTCCCCAGCAAAGATTTGATTTGGAACGTCTAGCAGCTGCTAAGGACTGTCTGAAGGAACACCTTACTTATTAGATGATACTGCAGCCATGTTGGGGGTTAGAGAACCACTGTTGCAAAGAATGGAAATAAATGAACATTAAAACCGATCTACTGTACGGCCAGTAGCTGTTTGCTGCCACTTTGGCCCTGCCTGGCAGTGAAGCTGTTAACAAGGGAAACTTACTGCTATGGAGCTTGGTCTCCCTCCTCTCAGACATGTGCTGTTTCTTATAGTCCCTTGGGTTTGCCCCCAGAACCCTCTGATTGTGCATTAATTGACTGAATGGGATTCATTTGCAACCACAGTGACCTTGTGGCAAAACCTGTCAGTCGCAATCTGTCCACCCCACTCTAAAGGGTTCCTTCTCTGTTAAACATTCAAAAGATGTCCCTGCCAGGCTGGCGGGCAGCCTCCTTCTTAGCATTCCTCTTCTTCCTTCACACTGCTTGATATATTCTGCTGTGCTATACAGCTCACAGTTTCAGGCTCCTCTAAGGATCTTGCATTTTTTATTAAAGGAGAAGGAAAGCTACCAAAGCATTTTATAGCCAAAAGATTAGCCACAATAGTGCAAGCTATAACACTATATTTATTCTGCTGAATGCTTTACCATACTTGAGTAAACAGCTCTAGAAGCTCTCTCTATTTGTTTAGGATAGCAGCTGCCATGTTAGCTTGTTGTTTCATCACTGCCTAAGTCTCTCCCTGCTCACTCATAGCTCTGGGCTCAGATTAGAGGAGGGAGGTAGAGAGGAGCAAACTGAGCATGCTCAAGCCCAAGTCCTGGAGGGGACCTGTCACCCAAAAAAATTATTCCAAATAATATTTTAACACATTAGTCAAGGAAAATAAATTTTAATTACAGAGTATAAATTATCTGAATCTTGTTTCCATCAGTCTGGGAATTCATAATTATAGCAAGCAGGCAGCAGCCATTTTGTGGACACTGTTTTTAAGGAATGCCTTGCATCATCTCAGAATGTTGTTTGTGCACCAGAATGGGGGACCTGATGTCCATCCCCATGTACTGGTTACACAATTAAATGGTGAAGAGAACGGGGGAATGTGGGGAGAGCAGTGACATGTAGGAAGTGCTGAATGGAAAGTGAAAGTAATTGTCTGCCCCGCCTCTATGCCCATGCCATAGAGGAGGGGCAGACAATATTTGATTGACAGCTGAGATTTTTAAATGAGCTTACAACAGCTATTAATGCTTTAATAAAAAATAGAAATTGGATTTCATGTTTAATTAATTTGAAAAGGACTTTTATTATACAGATTTTTGTGTCTGGGTGACAGGTCCACTTTAAAGCCTAACAAAGAATGCCCGTGGGCCAGATGAATAGTAAGTTTCTCTCCCAGCAATAAATCCAGTGATACAGTAATCTCTCTGCTCTCAGAGTACACGCCTGTACAGAGTGCTAGCTTCATGTAATCTATCAGCAGCCAATGAAGGGCCTGGAGGAGTTCTTCTTGGCAGGCGGCAATAAGTTTTGATTGAGGGAGGAACAGAGTACAGGTACTAAGAGTACTAAGCATATGGCAGAGACAGAGAAGGCATGGAACAAAGGGTTAGGGTATGAATCCGTAATGTGCCAAACTTCTCCATCTTGCAACTGCTTTAAAGGAAAGATCTCTGCATCCGTTTCCCATCAGCGGTGGCCCTGAATTATAAAATAACGGTATTAAAAACACTATTATAAATGGGGAAATTTGACGGGAATAAAATATGAGCAGTGGTTTGACCCAGCAGGCTGAGAATGGGCAGAGTGTGTGGTTCTTATCTGCTGTCAGATACGAGATTTCTATACTCCTTTTTCTCTGTGATCCCATTCAGCTGTCAGTCATGTTTTTCCGGCAGGCGGTTTATGCTCTTTCCTGTACCTGTTATAGTATTAATTGCGGCCACGGGGCGCTCAAAGACCTGCCATCGTGCTCAAGCCAACCTTTAATAGCGGTTATTGTCAGACCCACGGTCATTATAGGTTGCATCGCTTCTGCCTTCCTCTGCTCCATTGTGCACCTTTCTCATTTTAAAGAAACAGTTCAGTGTAAAAATTAAAACTGTATAAATAGATAGACTGTGCAAAATAAAACATGTTTATAATATAGTTAGCTAGCCAAATATGTAATATATAAAGGCTGGAGTGACTGGATATCTAACATAATAGCATAATACATAATATATTTTGTATATATTTAAATAGGTTTGTACATCTACAAGGAGTATGTGAAAGAGCCAAGAGGAAGCTGCACCTGCCACATATTCTGGGCTCTCTGCCAAAAGCCAATTAAGTTCTAGAAACTTTGTATCTTTTTCTGGCTGTTCTGTGCGGGAGAACTAAGAGAAAGTCAGGATATTTCAGTAACAATCTGGGACTGCGGGCTGAGCTGTCAAAATCGGGACTGTCCCACGAAAAATTTGAAAGTATGGTCTGTAGTGCTCAATATACTTCCAGCATCCATAGGCAGTTGATAGAGGGAAAACTTGGGGTTGTAGTTCAAGGGGAACTATTGCGAAAATGAAAATTTAATATAAGCTTCATCATACTGAAATAAGAAACGTTCTAAATACAAGCAATTAAATATTTTGCATTATTTCTGAAATAATCAAGTTTATATCCACTATTCCTCTCTCAGCATCTGTTTCTCTTCATTCTCTCTTCATGCAGCAGTTGGGTGTCAGATATTCATTGACAGTTAGATCCAATATATCTTATAGGGGGGGCTCCCTTTCCTAACAGATGAATTAGAGCTCACTCAAATAACTGATTCCAGTACAAACAAAATCTAACAAAATAACTACCTTTTGCATAAATTCTGCATGTAGAGAGACATGATGTCTGGTGATTTAAATAGAGTGAGCTCTAATACATCTTCTAGGCAAAGGGAATCTGTTATTTGGGTGAGCTCTAATACATCTGCTAGGAAAGGAAGCCCCCCCTATAAGATATATTGGATTTAACTGTCAATGACTATCTGACACCCAACTGCTGCATGAAGAGAGAATGAAGAGAAACAGATGCTGAGAGCGGGATAGTGAACATAAACTTGATCATTTCAGAAACGGTACATCATTTTTAATTGTTTGTATTTAGAAAGTTTCTTGTTTCAGTATGATGAAGCTAATATTACATTAGATACTTCCAAACACTTTATAAGCTTGTCAAATTGATTGCATCATCATCAATGTGTCCTTCTCCCAGGTTAGTTGGGTTGTCTTATCATCGGTGGTTCTTATCTGCCCTTTATAGAGAGAAAAAAAACATTTAAATGAGTTCCAAAGCCGTGTGTGCGCCAGTTCCATTCTGCATAAAACACCGACCCCCCGATGAAGTGGCTCAGCAAGTAGCTTGTATTCTAAATAGACCATTAATGGGCAATCACACCTTGCAGGCAGTTAGAGCACTTTATCCATACAATCAGGGCCCTTGCAATCACCATACTACGGCATTGCTGCTGAAAGGTGTAATTTTATTTATATGCTAGCCGTGGTGGTTTGAGCTCTTTATAAGATTAACTGCTTCTGAATAATTGTAATCCGCAAACAAACCGTTGGCTGGGAATAGTTTATTTGCAGCTGTAAAGTTTGAGAGACAATATGCTGATCTGTTGTGAACACAATAACAGCTTCTATGGCTGAATAAAACATTTAAAGGAGAAAGAAAGGCTAAAATTAAGTAAGCTTTATCAGAAAGGTCTATATAAATACACCAGTAAACCCTCAAAGTAATGCTGCTCGGAGTCCTCTGTCAAAAGAAACACCACATTTCTTTCCTTCTATTGTGTACTCATGGGCTTCTGTATCAGACTTCCTGTTTTCAGCTTAAACCTCCAGGGCTTGGGCTTGAGCATGCTCAGTTTGCTCCTCACTCCCTCTTCCTCCCCTCCCTGCTGTAATCTGAGCCTATAGCTATGAGTGAGCAGGAAGTGATGTCACACCAAGCTAATATGGCAGCTGTTATCCTAAATAAACAGAGAGCTTCTACAGCTTTTTTCTGCAGAATAAATATAGTGTTATTGCTTGCACTATTTTGGTTGTGGCTCAGTATTCGGCCGAATCTTTCACAAAGGATTCGGGGGTTCGGCCGAATCCAAAATAGTGGATTCGGTAAATCCCTAAACATAAGAAAGGGCAAAATGCTTGTATGGAGTTACCAAGCAATAGCATTTGTACAAAACATATTCTTCTTGTGTGATTATCCTTATTTTACTCGGGAGAAAAAGGGGTCTGGATTTTGGCTCATATTTGGTTCATAATTGGGTGACAAACTAGGGCAAAGTGACTAACGCTGGCGATAATTTCCCAGCGTGACGTCATTTCCGTACTTCGCAGATTTACTAACGGGCGCCGGTGTAACTTCGCTAGCGAAGGAGATAGACAGCAGTGCAACTTCGCACTCTAACACCAGGTGAATATCCTCTCTGGTGAACAGACGTAACTGCGCAAGTTCACTAAGATATGGATTTTACTGAACGTTACCTCTTGTGCCAGACTTATCTTCACCACCTCAGACCAGGCGAAGTGCAATGGAATGTATAGGACTTCCTCAATTTTATAGTTGAAAAATTTTCTAAGTCCCAAAAAACGCTGGCGTCTTTTTACTTTTCAGGGTGATAGGCTGCAAAAGTCCGTAAATTTTTTTTTGGGTACCCGGGTTCCCCCCTACATTTTCTAACATATGGAACATAAACTTTACACTGGGCTCATGTGTAGGGCAATATAACAACTCTATTTTCTTTATTAAGGTTCCCTGAACTTCTTTAATGTAATGTATTTGCTGCAACATATACGTCTATTTAACTTTATCATTTCCCGCCGTATGCAAATTAGCCAACAATAGCGCATCTTCGCTTTGATTTCCGAAATAACACTAGCGAAAATTCGTCAGCATTCAGCGACGTGGATACAACTTCGCATTTTAGTAAATTAGCATTTTCTGAGCAAATTTTCGCTGGCGATTTTTTTGCTGCTTAGTAATTTTCCCCCTAGGTATTCAGCCAAATTCAAAGCACAGTATCTCTCAAGTGCTGAATCCCCACGGCTGACATGGTTCCCATTCACTCACAGTAACTGTGACTCCGAGCAATGATGGAAGCCAGCCAGAGAATGCTTGGCCCAGGTAACCACTAGCTTTGCTTTTCCAAACTGATATGATTTTCATGCATTGTATTCATCAGATCTTTTGCTGCCAAGCTTCTTCCATGCTGTGGGCGGATTATCCAATGCTGCATGTTTGGGGGAAATATTAAAATACAATGTTGATTGTATACAAAGGAACATTTAGCAAGGCAAGGGGCCATAAAAAAAGTCTTTGGAGAGCAATAGCCATCCCACTGGCCTCCAGTTAGAGAGCGCTGTAAATAAAATGCTGCTCCCTTTTCAGCTTGGCTTGCAATTATTCTGTTGGGTTGAGAATTTTGAAAATAATAATAATAATCTCCTTTAATCCAATTTCCTTCTTCCAAACTCCATGTACTGTGGACTTTAAACTGGCCATACATGTTCAGATTTGGTTAAACGACCAGTAACATCAAAAAATTTTTTAAAAAAATACATTGGAAAAAAAACACCAAGACAAATGAAACTTAAAAATCGCAAAGTCTTTATTAAGAAATAACATACCGAAACTCCGCTTGCGCTCCTCTTTAGAAAGCGATTGGGTGATCCATCGTGCAGCGTTCGATTTCTCCTCCCTGCCTTCCTTATAGGAGATAGCCAGGGAGGTGTAATTGAGTGCCGTTTCGGTAAGTTATTTCTTAAAGGGATACTGTCATGGAAAAACATGTTTTTTCCAAAAACACATCAGTTAATAATGCTGTTCCAGCAGAATTCTGCACTGAAATCCATTTCTCAAAAGAGCAAACAGATTTTTTTATATTCAATTTTGAAATCTGACATGGGGCTAGATATTTTGTCAGTTTCCCAGCTGCCCTAGTCATGTGACTTGGGCCTGCACTTTAGGATAGAATTACTTTTCTGGCAGACTGTTATTTCTCCTACTTAATGTAACTCAATCTGTCTTAGTGGTACTTGGCTTTAACTATTAAAGGGATACTGTCATGGGGAAAAAATTTTTTTCAAAACGAATCAGTTAAAAGTGCTGCTCCAGCAGAATTCTGCACTGAAATCCATTTCTCAAAAGAGCAAACAGATTTTTTTATATTCAATTTTGAAATCTGACATGGGGCTAGACATATTGTCAATTTCCCAGCTGCCCAAGTCATGTGACCTGTGCTCTGATAAGCTTCAATCACTCTTTACTGCTGTACTGCAAGTTAGAGTGATATCACCCCCTCCTTTTTTCCCCCAGCAGCCAAACAAAAGAACAATGGGATGGTAACCAGATAACAGCTCCGTAACACAAGATAACAGCTGCCTGGTAGATCTAAGAACAACACTCAATAGTAAAAACCCATGTCCCACTGAGACACATTCAGTTACATTGAAAAGGAAAAACAGCAGCCTACCAAAAAGCATTTCTCTCCTACAGTTCAGGCACAAGTCACATGACTGGGGGCAGCTGGGAAATTGATAAAATGTCTAGCCCCATGTCAGATTTCAAAATTGAATATAAAAAAATCTGTTTGCTCTTTTGAGAAATGGATTTCAGTGTAGAATTCTGCTGGAGCAGCACTATTAACTGATGCGTTTTGAAAAAAACATGTTTTCCGATGACAGGATCCCTTTAAGTACTGTTCTTAGAGCTACCAGGCAGCTGTTATCTTGTGTTAGGGAGCTGCTATCTCGTCACCTTCCCATTGTTCTCTTGTTAGGCTGCTGGGGGGGGGGTGATATCACTCCAACTTGCAGTACAGCAGTAAAGAGTGATTGAAGTTTATTAGAGCACAAGTCACAGGACTGGGGGCAGCTGGGAAATTGACAATATGTCTAGCCCCATGTCAGATTTCAAAATTGAATATAACAAAATCTGTTTGCTCTTTTGAAAAATGGATTGAACTGGAGCAGCACTATTAACTGATGTGTTTTTGGAAAAAACATGTTTTTCCATGACTCTCTTTAAGAAATAACTTACCGAAACCGGTGCTCGATTACACCTCCCTGGCTATCTCCTATAAGGAAGGCAGGGAGGAGAAATCGAGCGAGTTTTCCCATGACAGTATCCCGTTGTTATTTCTTAATTTATTTCTTAATAAAGGCTTTGCGATTTTAAAGTTTTAATTTCTCTTGGTGTTTTTATTTCTATGTATACTAACGAATCACATATGGTGAATTGAGGGGGCTAATCTGATAAACCAAACTTTATCTATGCTGACTTGTACTGGTCATCCCATACTGTATATGGCCACATTTGTGCTTGACTCTCAAACCCAAATAAACAGGCAATGTCAGAATAAGGGGTACCAAGAAAGATGTGCCTTAAAAGAGTTGTTCACCTTCCAAACATTTTTTCAGTTCAGTTGTTTCAGATTGTTCACCATAAACAAATATTTTTTTTCAATTGCTCTCCATCTTTTATTTTTTACTGTTTACCCAAAATTGAAGTTTAAAGTTTAAAGGAGAAGGAAAGCCCCAGGGAGCAAAACCCCTCCCCCCCTCCCCTGTGTTGCCCCCCCTCCCTCCTCCCCCCTGGCCTACCTGTCCCCCTGGGCAAATGCCCCTAACTTGTTACTCACCCCTCTGCGCAGGTTCTGTCCACGGAGTTCACAGTCACCATCTTCTCCCACGCGCGTCTTCTTCCTGCTCTGACCGGCGTCTTCTGGCGCATGCGCAGTAGGAACAGGTACCGGTACAGCTCTACTGCGCATGCGCCGAATGTCACGAAGTTTTCCGATTTCACTTCGTGACATTCGGCGCATGCGCAATAGAGCTGTACCGGTACCTGTTCCTACTGCGCATGCGCCAGAAGACGCCGGTCAGAGCAGGAAGAAGACGCGCGTGGGAGAAGATGGCGACTGTGAACTCCGTGGACAGGACCTGCGCAGAGGGGTGAGTAACAAGTTAGGGGCATTTGCCCAGGGGGACAGGTAGGCCAGGGGGGAGGAGGGAGGGGGGGCAACACAGGGGAGGGGGGGAGGGGTTTTGCGCCCTGGGGCTTTCCTTCTCCTTTAATGTTCCAGTCTCTAGTGTTTGTCTGGCAGCTCCGTGATCCAGGAGCATCTGAACTGTTACAATTTGCTACATTTAGTTGATCCATTTCTCAGCAGTATCTGTGGAATATTAGCCACTATTGTATCAGTTCTAACAGCTGCCTTTAATGAAACTCGGGGATTCTGCTCAGCAGGGACAAAACTGCTGTATCAACTAAATTAGAACAGTGTATTTTGAGAGTGAAAAATGAAACTTAAAGGGCACCTATCACAGCCAAAATCAAACACATATTAACAATCTGACCATGCCAGATGGCTGCCTCAGCTAGAACTGCAGTGGAGATAGGGGAGATCTTGCAGAAGGAATAGTGAGCTGATCATTTACATTATACAAACAATTCTAACTGTTTTAGAAATCTGATTTCTTGAACTTTCACATAGTGTATTTACTTAGTAAATGATTTTAGTGATGATTGGTGCCCTTTAAAGGAGAAGGAAAGCTACAGAGGCATTTTATTGCCAATAGATTAGCTGCAATAGTGCAAGCTGGAATGCTATATTTATTCTGTAGAATGTTTTACCATACCTGAGTAAAAAGCTCTAGAAGCTCTCTGTTTGTTTAGGATAGGAGCTGCAGTATTAATGTGGTGTGACATCACTTCCTGCCTGAGTCTCTCCCTGCTCTGGGCTCAGATTACAGTAGAGAAGGGAGGGGGAGAGGAGCAAACTGAGCATGCTCTTGCCCAGGGCAATGAGGTTTAAGCTGAAGGCAGGAAGTCTGATACAGAAGCCCACGTGTACACAATAGAAGGAAAGAAATGCAGTGTTTCTTTTGACAGGGGACTTCAAGCAGCACTACTTTGGGGGTTTACTGGTATATTTAGATGGACCTTTCTGATAAGGCTTATTTAGTTTTAACCTTTCCTTCTCCTTTAACACTTCAATATTAGAAAAACTGTCACACATAGAAAATGGAAAGTAATTGGAAAACGTCTTTATTTCTGGTGAACTAAAACCAAGTGAACTAAAAAATTTTTGAAAGTGAACAACCCCTTTAAAGGAGAACTAAAGCGTAACTGAAGAAGTAGCTAGAAATGTTGTACATTATGTTTTGGGCTTCTGTACCAGCCCAAGGCAACCACAACTCTTAAGCAGAAAAGATCTGTGTCTCCAAAGATGCCCCAGTAGCTCCCCATCTTCTTTTCTGCTGATTCACTGCACATGCTCTGTGCTGCTGTCACTTACTGAGCGTAGGGACCCACTCACAATATACAGTACACATAGAATAGAAATGTCACAATATAAGGCTGATTAGTAATTAATGCATAATTACTACATGGCAGCACAGAAACCAGTGCAATTAGCATCAGAATTTAATAATCAGCAAACCTGTAGCATCGGCTTATATTACAGGGAAGCTCATTTTCTGCTGGATAATTAGTGACGAGCCCTAAGCTTAGCTTCTCAACAGCCAATCAGAGCCCACTGAGCATGTGAGTGTCACAGACACTTTCCAAGATGGTGACCCCCTGTGACAAGTTTGAAGTCCTGGATCATTGGAGAAGCTGAAACTTTAGGCTGGTGCAATATGTCCAGTATACAATATGGCATTTTTAGCCATATTCAGGTTTAGGGTTTAGTTCTCCTTTAACAAAAACATGAAATGAAAATCTGCCCTCATGCACTCTGCTTCCAGAGGTGGGGTCGCCAACAGAATTTGGCAGATGAGAACGTATATATAAGACTGCAACTTATAAAAGTATAAAGACCAACTGCAAAGTTGCTTAGATGGCTTGAATATTAACAAAAGGTTTATTGAAAGGTGACCTTTCCCTTTACACCTGTGTGTCTGAAAAGCAGTCTCTGAAATCCATACTCTTGACATTAAAATGATCCGTTCAGCAAATCATAGTTTGGGAAGCTCGATGTTCCACTTCCGACAGATGAACACATTACCTCCGATAAAGCCTGAGGAAATGGCAAGTTCATTGCACAGACAATTGTAACTATCAGGGGATTATGACAGAGGGGATGAAATAATCTGCTACAGGAAACCTCAGACAATCAGGTGGAAATGAAAGGCGGTATCTGGAGAGTATCAAGTAGTGCCGTGGCTTTATTAGAAACACAAAGACAAAGTGGATAGAATGCTGAAAGTTGTTGAACGTGATTTAAAAACCTTTGGATCCCAGTTTCCCTTTGCCAGATAAAATGAATACGGGAGATTTTTCCTTTTCATCCCCTAATAGCACTTACGTTTATATTGACATATTTTTATGAAAAATTTGGATATCGATTCCAGTATCTCATTTGTGGCCTTTCAGTCACCTATACAGTTAGGTCCATAAATATTTGGACAAACAACTTTTTTTTTTTCTAATTTTGTTTCTGTACATTTCCGCAATGAATTTTAAATGAAACAACTCAGATGCAGTTGATCTGCAGACTTTCAGCTTTAATTCAGTGGTTTGAACAAAAACATTGCATAAAAAAAACGTGAGGGACTAAAGCCTTTTTTAACACAATCGCTTCATTTCAGGGGCTCAAAAGTAATTGGACAAATTAAAAAACTGAAAATAAAATGTTCATTTCTAATACTTGGTTGAAAACCCTTTGCTGGCAATGACAGCCTGAAGTCTTGAACTCACCAGATTCTGGGTTTCCTCCTTTTTAATGCTCTGCCAGGCCTTTACTGACGCGGCTTTGAGTTGCTGTTTGTTTGTGGGCCTTTCTGTCCCAAGTTTAGTCTTCAACAAGTGAAATGCAGCTCAATTGGGTTCAGATCAGGTGACTGACTTGGCCATTCAAGAATATTCCACTTCTTTGCTTTAATAAACTCCTGGGTTGCTTTGGCTGTATGTTTTGGCTCATTAAGAAACGCCTCCCAATCAATGTGACTGCATTTAGCTGGATTTGAGCAGACAGTGTCTCTGAAGAGCTCACAATTCATTCTTGTGCTTCTGTCCTGTGTCACATGATGGATAAACACCAGTGTCCCAGTGCCACTAGCAGCCATGCACACCCAAGCCATCACACTGCCTCCCAAATGTTTTATACATCATGTGCTATGCTTTGGATCATGAGCTGTTCCACACCTTCTCCAGACTTTTTTCTTGCCATCATTCTGGTAGAGGTTGATCTTGGTTTCATCTGTCCATAGAATGTTTTTTCAGAACTGTGCTGGCTTTTTTAGATGTTTTTTTTTAAAGAAAAATCTAATCTAGCCATTCTGTTCTTGATGCTTATGAGTGGCTTGCACCTTGCAGTGCACCCTCTGTATTTACTTTCATGCAGTCTTCTCATTATGGTAGACTTGGATATCGATACTCTACCTCCTGGAGAGTCTTCACTTGTTTGGCTGTTGTGAAGGGGTTTTTCTTCACCATGGAAATAATTCTGCGATCATCCACCACTGTTCTCTTCCATGGACATCCAGGTCTTTTTGCGTTGCCCAGTGCTTGCTTTTTCTTTCTTTTCTTTCTTTCTTTTTCTTTCTTTCTTTTTCTTTCTTTTTCTTTCTTTCTTTCTTTCTTTCTTTCTTTCTTTCTTTCTTTCTTTCTTTCTTTCTTTCTTTCTTTCTTTCTTTCTTTCTTTCTTTCTTTCTTTCTTTCTTTCTTTCTTTCTTTCTTTCTTTCTTTCTTTCTTTCTTTCTTTCTTTCTTCCAAACTGGAGATTTTGCCACTCGTAATATTGTAGCAATTTCTCGGATGGTTTTTTTTTTACTGTTTTTGCAGCTTAAGGATGACTTGTTTCACCTGCATGGAGAGCTCCTTTGACCGCATGTTGTCTGTTCACAGCAAAATCTTCCACATACAAATGAACTCCGGGGCTTTTATCTGCTTCATCGATAATGACATAATCAAGGAATTGCCCACACCTGCCCATGAAATAGCCTTGGAGTCAATTGTCCAATTACTTTTGAGCCCCTGAAATGAAGGCTTTAGTTCCTTTTTATGCAATCTTTTTGTTCAACCCACTGAATTAAAGCTGAAAGTCTGAAGTTCAACTGCATCTGAGTTGTTTCATTTAAAATTCATTGTGGTAATGTACAGAACCAAAATTAGAAAAAAAAGTTGTCTCTGTCCAAATATTTATGGACCTAAGTGTAAATGCCATTCCTACACATATATATATATGTAGGAAGCGAGATTGCAGTGTGGTAAAAAAACAGGGTATCAATCCACCTTTAAATTGTTCAGATGGGGCCATGAAATTGAAAACAAAATGTCAGCATCCCTTTATTAAAAAACACGAATTCAGCAGCCTAATTAAATAATGAACCTTGCCTACCTACGAGCAATGCCATAGCAGGTGCCGTCCTTAACCCATGGCACATTTATTATTAACTGTTCTGTTCTAATAAGTAATGATGTTTGGGTGTTGCTAGGTTGCACTCCTACGTGATACTGCTCACAATCAACCCCATATTATTAAGGTTGTGGCCAATCACATTAATTACTTTATGAATATTTGGTACCCTTTCAAATCTACAACCCTCTTTAAAGGAGAAGGAAAGGTTAAAACGAAGTAAGCCTTATCAAAAAGTTCCACTTAAATATACCAGTAAACCCTCAAAGTAATGCTGCTCTGAGTCCTCTGTCAAAAGGACAACACCACATTTCTTTCCTTCTATTGTGTACTCATGGGCTTCTGTATCAGACTTCCTGTTTTCATCTTAATCCTCCTTGCCCCGGGCGTGAGCATGCTCAGTTTGCTCCTCTTACCCCACTCCATCTATGCTGTACTCTGAGCCCAGAGCTATTAGTTATCTGCACTATTGCAGATAATCTATTGGCTATAAAATGCCTCAATAGCTTTCCTTAATTCTGTGATATTTGCCATATAGCTACTTGGGATGTTCAGGTCTTGCGCTAGAATGGGAGATGTGAGTCAAAAGGTGGGCATGCACTGAAAGATCAACTCAGTTGGCAAGATATCCAATATGCCTGCATCTTTCCCCAATATGCCCATATCACTATGCCCACATCTTTCCCCAGTATGCCCACATCTTTCCACAATATGCCCACATCACTATGCCCACATCTTTCCCCAATATGGCCACATCTTTCCCCAATATACCCACATCACTGTGCCCACATCTTTCCCCAATATGCCCACATCTTTCCCCAATATGCCCACATCTTTCCCCAATATGCCCACATCTTTCCCCAATATGCCCACATATTCCTCCAATATGCCCACATCTTTCCCCAATATGGCCACATCTTTCCCCAACATGCCCACATCACTATGCCCACATCTTCCTCCAATATGCCCACATCTTCATCCAATATGCCCACATCTTCCTCCAATATGGCCACATCTTCCTCCAATATGGCCACATCTTTCCCCAATATGCCCACATCACTATGCCCACATCTTTCCCCAATATGGCCACACCTTTCCCCAATATGGCCACATCACTGTGCCCACATCTTTCCCCAATATGCCCACATATTTCCCCAACATGCCCACATCACTATGCCCACATCACTATGCCCACATCTTTCCCCAATATGCCCACATATTTCCCCAATATGGATTTTTAAACCTGCCTGATTGATATCTGCGTGATTTCTTGGCCAGATATCTGTTGTGTGGACCCAAGGAGGGGGCTACCTGATAAGCTGCAGACCTGGTCCATCGGCAACCTTTATTGACCGGTGTACTGTGTATTGAATACCGTGTATTTAGACCTATTCTGCTATATGATGATATTGGATCTCCACATGCAAAGAACCATCTTCTGGTTGTTGAATCCAATGCAATGATCATAAATCACATGCTTTGTGATGTTTCTTTTTGTATCATTGGTGTTGGCAGGATTCCTGGCCAGCTGGCATCCACTGTTTTTTTAAATAATATTCTGCTCCCTTGAGATGCTTTACAGTTGATTGCCAGCTTGTCCTTTCTGCTTTAGTGTTGGTTGTAAGGTCACTATTATTTCCCAACATGAAATTTAATAGCACTTTAATGTCTGGCCATTGGGCATGCTGTAAATCATTTTCTTCTTTAAAGGAGAAGGAAAGGTTAAAACTTAGTAAGCTTTATCAGAAAAGTCTATATAAATACACCAGTAAACCCTCAAAGTAATGCTGCTCTGAGTCCTCTGTCAAAAGAAACGCAGCATTTCTTTTCATTTATTGTGTACTCATGGGCTTCTGTATCAGACTTCCTGTTTTCAGCTTAAACTTCCAGGGCTTGGGCTTGAGCATGCTCAGTTTGCTCCCATCTTTCCTCCCCTCTCGGCTGTAATCTGAGTTTAGAGCTATGAGTGAGCAGGGAGAGACTCAGGCAGTAAGTTATCTTGTATGATAACTTGTATGATAACCTGGTTTTATGTCTCCTTGCAGATCAGAGATTTAGTCCGTGGTTTGAAGAAATAGTTTTTGTTATGTAATCCTGTTTTTGGAGGTGAGGGGGAAGGTATCCCTTGGATATTGCAGTTCAATACCCAGCTTTGGAGCATCTACCATTGGACAGAATTCAATGGAAAGCACTTTGTTTTCTTGCTTGCATTTCATTAACATGGGCATTGCTTGCCTTGAACAGCAACAACCATAAATCTGTATTATTAATAGCGAGATCCATAAAAGTTTTTATTTTTAATTGGCAAACTCATCATTTATAGAAGGCAGACTGTTTTAGACAATTTAACGATAATATTCCTAGCTAAGTGCGGGCTGCCACTCTTCAACGTAACCTGCATACCCAGAAATGTGTTTGCAAACTACCGGCCTCAATTAATTAAGCGTAATGTTCCACCTTATTTATTCATTTTCTCTAAAATCCTGCTCCATGTATATTTTATTAGACCGCTTGTGGTGCTGTGTCAAGCTTTATAGTTTACAGCCCCTATAATTTGTCGTACATTTATTGCATTAATCAAACTACTTTCGATTACATTCCTCCAGCTCCCAAGAGCACTTAACAGTATTCATTCTGCAGTGAAATTCGTGAAGCACTTTTTTTTTTTATGCCAGGTTCGGAATTAATATTTCCATTTAGCGAGGTCTTTGTGGATGTTCCTGTGCATAGAAATGTGCTCTAAAGAACTGTTTCTAGATTACCCATTTCTATTTACATAATGAGCCGAGATGTGAAGCTTCCGCCGGTGTTTCTTCTGTCTCTGGAATTCACAGGACGGCAAGTATTTTCCCTGCTATTTATGGTGATACGTTGCCTTCTCTACAGAAGAGAAGTGCAGGGAAACTTGTAGCTTGTGAGCTTGGTTGGCTTTTGTGGTGAAACTAGATGCGACTTTTTATCCTACAAACAGAGTGAAAGCTAGCTTAAGCTGGCCATAGACGCACAGATCCTATCGTACGATTTGAGGATTCATACGATTCTCGGATCGTGTGTGGAGAGTGCCGACATCGTCCGTCCGGTGGAGATCGGTCGTATGGTTGATTGGACAAGTTTGATTTTGACCCAACCGATCCCGCCGTTCAGATTACCCCCGATATAGCCATGCTCGTTAATGGCATATCGGGGAAAGATCCGCTCGTTTGGCGATGTCGCCAAACGAGCGGATCTTAACGACTATGGCCCCCTTTAGATATTAATGGTCCCCACAGCAAATTATTTTTCAGGCCAAAATGGCTCCTGCCTGCTTGCTATTTCCAGACTAAAGAAAAACAAGATTTAAACAATTTATATTGTAATTAACTTTTATTTTTCCTGACTAACTTGATAAAATAGTTTGAAATTTGGGTTTGGTCCAAGAAAGTGTTCTCCAGTTGTTGGTTGGTCAGGTGGGTTTAGAATCATACTTCAAAAAGTGTCCCTCCCTTTTGCTGTTTTAGCATTGACCTCACCTCTTTGTTAGTTGATCCTGCCCATCTATAATTCATCAGAGGGGAGTCGGACCTGGTTTGAGTCATAGAGCAGAAGAAGATTTGGGGAGGCTTGAGAAGCAGCAGTATGGGATTTTAAAAGAGAACTAAAGCTCAACTAAAGAAGTAGCTAGAAATGTTGTACATGATGTTTTGGGCTTCTGAACCAGCCCAAGGCAACCACAGCCCTTTAGCAGTAAAGATCTGTGTCTCCAAAGATGATCTGGAACCAAGATGTTGCTCAGTTACTGGTGTGTTTGGGATCATTGTCTTGTTGAAACCCCCATTTCAAGGGCATTTCCTCTTCAGCATAAGGCAACATCATTTCCAAGTATTTTGATGTATTGAAACTGATCAGTGATCCCTGGTATGTGATAAATATGCCCAACACCATAGTCAGAGAAACATCCCCATATCATGATGCTTGAGCCACTGGCTTCACTGTCTTCACTCTGTACTGTGACTTGAATTTATAGTTAATTTCTCTTTAGGCCACTCAATGTGTTCTTTGGCAAATTGTAACCTCAGCGCATCTTTTTTTCAACAATAGGACATTGCAGGGGCTTCTTGCCGATAGCTTGGCTTCACATAGTCGTCTTCTAATTGTAACCATATCACAGGTAGCTTTACATCTTCTTTGATCTTCCTGGAGCTGATCATTGGCTGAGTCTTTGCCATTTAGACTATTCTATCCAATCAAATGGCAGTTTTCCTTTTCCTTCCATGTCTTTCAGGTTTTGCATTTTAAAGCACTGTGGCTGAGTAGCCTATCATTTTCTGCACTTCTTTTAGTGTTTTCCCCTCTCCCATCAATTTTTTTAATCAGAGTACGCTGTTTTTCTGAACAACGTCTGGAACAACCCATTTTACTTAGATTTTTTGAGAGAAATGCACTATAACCAGCATGCACAACATTTGCTGCCTTCCTTCCTTAAAGGGGACCAAAAAATAATTAAAAATCCTCTTTTATCATGTTAGTCAAGCAAAATGAACGTTATATTACACTGTAAAAAATATTTGAATCTTTTTCCTTCCGTCTTGGAATTCATAATTATAACAAGCAGTGTGTACACTGTTATTAAGACAAGCCTTGTATCATCTCAGAATCTTGTTTGTGCACCAGAATGGGGGACCTGATGTCCATCCCCATGCCCTGGTTACACAATTAAATGGTGAAGAGAGAGGGGAGAGCAGTGACATCCAGAAATTACTGAATGGAAAGTGAAAGTAATTGCTGGCCCTGTCTCTATGCCTAAGGTATAGAGGAGGGGCAGGCAATATTTGATTGACAGCTGAGATTTTTAAATGAGTTTACAACAGCTATGAATGCTTAAATAAAAAAAAAATCAGCAGCATGTCATTACTGTTGGGTCTGTTGGTTTTCTATTTCTCTACTACGCCTACTATTAAATTATTTGACGTGAAGAAATATAATTACTACCGAAAAAGTGATTTATCAGGTTAGTGATGTCGGACTGCTATTATTCTGAACACAATTGTTTATACTTGTGGATGTGTGCACAACTAGCCCAAATAGGTCAGCCAGTGGGCTGGTACAAGAAAATCCCAGTGTCAAAATGGGTCTTTGAGGGTACACCAGGGAACCTGACACCCTGGGCTCTCTCAGACCAATCAGATATAGATATTGCTAAATGGAATAACATAGCACAGGGCTATGGTGAACTTAGGGTGGGCTGAAGGTAATTCTTCCAGGACTGGGCCCATTTGGAAATATGCTGGTGGGGTTTCCAGGGTTGACATGGCCTACAAGAGTGTGATGGCCAATCATCAAAAAAAATCCGCCAACCTGGAAACCCTTCAACCAACCGTTACATTGTTTCAGTCCATGACTGGAAAAAAAACTCACCTAAATAAAACCCATAATAAGCCACAATGATTTCAGAGCATTTGCATGCATTCAGATGCAGTGGATGGAGCAGTGGCTGAAGGTACTGAAGTCTTTATATATGTTATATATGTGAGGCAGCACTAGCCGGCACTAATTGTGCATTCAAGTGTAGTGGAAATTGGGTGTGTGCTCCCTCTGATTGATTGTTACAAGTGGCATTTAATCCTGAAACTGTCAGCAGGGCCAGGAGCCCATTGCCATACAAATGCTGCAGGACTTTTGACTGCAAGAAGATTAAAGCCCTTTGCCTGCTGTAACACTACAAGGATATCCTGTTTGTTTTTGTTTCACACGCAGAGTTCTTTCTATCCAATATGCAGAGCTTCAGGATAAATAAGATTACTTCTTTTCAATAAACAATACAAATTAATCACCTAGTCTTAATCCTTCTTTTCTGTGCGGAAACGGCGGGGCTGCAGGGAGCAGCTAACAATCCCTAGCTGGAGCTGGAACAATAAAAACACAAATCCCAGGGTGTTACTTAGAAGGAAAAGCACGGTCTTGTTTTTTCCCTCTTCTCAGTTCACATGGGACATAGAAGTGAAATAAACAGATTATTGCACAGAAGAAGAAGACAGCAAAAGGCAGCACTTGGTAAACAGAATATACCAAAGTTCCCTGAGTTCTGGGCTAGCTCCGTGCGTACTGAGGCAGCAAGAACCCATGGTCGCAGAGCTAAATATGAGAATGGAACAATGGGAATTTCCAGAAGTCTAAACCATGTTCTTCCTCCTCTCTTTAAAGGGATCTCCACCCAAAGAAATGTTTTTTTCCATGAATTATTGGCAGGCCATCTCCCATAGACTCCATTGTAATAAAATAAGGTATGGAGGACGTAAAGTATGGAGATTACAGTTATAGAAATTATAGAAAAACCCCAGGTCCCAAGCATTCTAGATAACAGGTCCTATACCTGTACCAGGATTTCTATATAAGTAGTGTCTTACTAAGTAGCATGTCCATACATTCCTACAGAAGGTCTCCCGACTAGCCATGTGAAATTGTCACACCCTCCACTAATAATTTGACCACAGCCAGGCATGCAAAATTTCAACCAATGTGGCAGTCAACATGTTTGGGTCCCATAGAGATTTCTCTTTGGATTGTGTTTAATTCCACTGGTCACTTTGGCAAAGTATTTCAGCCAATGAACCTATGAGCTGTCAAGGCTAATGAATGGCTCTACCACCTGATGTGGTTTCTCGGATGACTACCAAACTGTCAGATATGGACCAGTATTGGTCACTGTCTGTGTAGCCAAATATGCCAGTGATCAGTTTCTTCACCTGCACAACGAGGCCTAGCTAAAGAATCACAATAGAAACAGCAGGGGCCATAAAATCCTAACCTAACTAGAAAGTTGTGGTCAGACTTTATCTCATTGCTTCTATTGGCTACTCAACGAATACAAGTGTGCATCAAAATGAGAACACCAACCACAGAATACTTTGTGTAAATAAGAATGTGGAGTGATATACTGTACCTAGAGTGCCCCAATGCAATTTAAAGCTACAGAATACAGATAAACGAGGTAGAGACTGCATACAATTTAGAACAGAAGCATATGTTATTCTCCAAGCACTGTGGAATTAATCATCACTGCCTCCCTGCTAGCAGAGGAAGAAGAGATGTGTAGGCCACCAACAACTGAAGAAACTCAGAATAGCTATTTCTTGATATTTAAAAATACCAATATATAATTTTTTGCATATATATTTTCCATTTTCTCAGTTACATACAAATAACCGTGCCAAAAAGTAAATTTGCAGAAATCAGCGTTTAATGGCACATCCACAGGGGCGCCAAATGCACTAATGAAAATAGGTCGTTCCCTTTATGCTGTTCTCCAGGCTAATAGCTCTAACGTGCTGAACTTGCCGTGTGTGGGCAGTCATGTAGAGAAGAGAAGCCGCTTGTTTAAATTGCTGCCAGAAACACTGATGCTGTCATGGATCCATGAGGTGCATAGGAACAGGCAGTAATCTGTAAGCCTTTATAAACCGGGGGGGAAAAAAAGAGGTAGCTTTTGGTCATTAATCATTCACTGAGAATCTGGTTTATCATCACCCACTTTCATGAAGGAATATGTCTGAGCAGACCAGCTAGTATGGGCATGTAGAACAGGGATGAAGAATTGCTAGGAAACAGAGTACCCTGAGAGGAGCTAGACGTGGTTAAAGACCCACCAACAACGGGTCAGAGGAAAAAGCACATGCAATTTACATGCAGGTTATGGAAAGCTTACATATTTCCATAAAATGAATATATCCCCTTTCCTACCTGAAAACCCTGTCCAATATACTGAAAACATTGCACTACTGAGTCTTCAATCAGCATTACCAGTAGGGTGGCCACCTTTTCCGGGAAAACAATACCAAGAATTTAAACCCTGGTAATCCCTCCCATTTTTGTTGAATCCAATTAAGAGTCTTGATTCCTTGGGCGGGCCTAACGGTGGCCATAGACGCACTGTGTCTTAATTGGAGTCAACAAAAATGGAAGGGATTACCAGGGTTTAAATTCTGGGTTGAACATGCTATTAACAGAGACACCTATGACTAAGTGCCGGACGGTATGAAACGCGTAAGGTGGGCCATGTGGGGTCAGTATGTATCCAATTTTTAATATGAATTTGAATAAATAACTTATTTTTACTACTGAAAAGCTTTGGGACTTATATCTTTTGATATAAATCGTTTTGCATATGGACTGCCTGTGAACTGGGGCAAGTCCCTTAAGCTTTGTTATTGATCTACAGAAATCAGGAGTGGACCCCCGAGTGAATAAGAATAAAAACAATAAACATTTCCTACCAACATTGATGTTCTAAAAACATCAAGTCACCTGCAGCCTTTCCTAATTTCACTGGCTCCATTGGATATACAGGGAGAAACAATAGAATTCTACACAAACAATGGTTGATGTTTGGGTGCCTTCAAAGGCATCCAACCAAAATTTTAAGGCCAGGCCAATCAACAAGCCAAACGATATCCAAGTCTTCTGCCGATATCAGTCGGCTCATCTCTCACCATACACTCACTGAATATCATATGAAAATGAGTTTCGTACGATATTATCGGTGCGTCTATGGCCACCGTTACGCCTGCCCAAGGAATATTTTCTAAGTTCCTACAAATAAAAAAACATTTCTTTAAGTTTAATCAAGTTATGGGAATATTATCTCACTTCAGCAGCTCAGAGGTGAACCTCGGTTAAAGGAACAGTTCAGTGTGAAAATAAAAACTGGGTAAATAGATAGGCTGTGCAAAATAAAAAATGTTTCTAATATAGTTAGTTAGCCAAAAATGTAATGTATAAAGACTAGAGTGACGGGATGTCTAACATAATAGCTAGAACACTACTTCCTAACTTTCTTTGAAGTTCTCCAACATTTTTGACAGTCAGCAGCTTATAGGGAAGAATAAATAAATACACTTTACAGGAAGAATAGAATAATAATAAATGGTTCTGTGCTTTTCACATCTATAAATCTCATTGTTTTGACGTGCTCCTTTATTTCTGAGCCGATTACAGATGTAGGGGGATTTCAGCGTTGCTTATTTCTGCATTTTTCTCCCTTCATTAAAACTGCCCGGGGAGCAAATCCAGCACGTCTGTTACATCTGTCTGTGCCCCTGTGGAGCTCTCTGTAGTTTGCTAAATAACCATAATAATTGCTGCTTGCTTGCATAACTGCTCATTTATTTATTTGTTCCTCAGGATCGCAGAGCAGCTATGGTTGTGACGTAAGGCACCTGTTTAACCTTCAAGTTCCACTTTGCCCGACACCAGACGTGAAGCAACAGCTCTAAACTTTGGATCCGTTTCAAGGGCTAGAAGAAAGGTAAGTAGTGTGTTTGTTTTTGATTTACATCTCACAAAAGCTCCAGAAATGCTGCTTGAGCTCTGCTGAGCTGGGGAATAAGTGGTAACACTGGGAAAAATAAACCCCGGGACTCAAGTAACCATTATTAACCAGTCAGGTGTTTGCTAGTACAGCTATGGGACCTGTTACCCAGAATACTTGGAACCTGAGGCTTTCCGGATAATGAATCTTTCAGTATTTCTGATCTTCATACCATAAGTCTACTAGAAAATCATGTAATCATTAAAGGACCAGTAACATTAAAAAAAAATTTTAAAAAAATTTGTTAGTATACAACGAAAAAAAACACAGACAAATGAAACTTTCACATCGCTTGAGAAATCGTCTTTATTGAGAAATAACTTAACGAAACTCCGCTTGTGCTTCTCTTCAGAAAAGGCGATCCATCGTGCGGCGCTCAATTTCTCCTCCCTGCCTTCCTTATCAGAGATAGCCAGGGAGGAGTAATCGAGCGCCGCACGATGGATTGTCACCCTGTTGCCTTTTCTTAAGAGGAGCGTAAGTGGAGTTTCGGTAAGTTATTTCTTAATAAAGACTTAGCGATTTCAACATTTAGTTTGTCTTTGTGGTTTTCTTTCATTGGTTACTAGCAAATAAAAACAAAAAAAAAAATGTGATGTTACTGGTCCTTTAAATAACCCCACTAGGCTGGTTTTGTTTCCAAGGATTAATTATATCGTTGTTGGGATCAACTACAAGCTACTGTTATTATTACAGTAGGTTTTTAAAAATGTGGAATATTTGGATAAAATGGAGTCTATGGGAGACCGCCTTTCTGTAATTCGTAGCTTTCTGGATAACGGGGTTCCGGATAACTGATCCCATACCTGTTATTTTCTTGCCAGTGTAAGCTGCCTGGTTACTAGACTAACCGGCAGATTTATTACGGTTCAATTGGTAAATTTGAATTCAAATTATTTTTTTTTGTGTGTCAAAGCTCACAAATTCGAATTATAAATCACCAACTCGAATGAAAATTAGAACGTGAGATTAATCACATCTCAATACAGATGCACCGAATCCACTATTTTAGATTCGGCCGAATCCTGTGCAAAAGATTCGGCTGAATACTGAACCAAATCCGAATCCTGATTTTCATATGCAAATTAAGAGTGGGAAGGGAAAAAAATTACTTCCTTGTTTTTTGACAAAAAGTCACACAATTTCCCTCCCGCCACTAATTTGCATATGCAAATTAGGATTCAGTTCGGCCGGGCCAAATCTGAATCCTGCTGAAAAAGGCCAAATCTCGAACCGAATCCTGGATTCGGTGCATCCCTACATCTCGACCATGGCAACAGTTCTAATTCGCATATTCGCCACTTGAAACCTGCAAAAATGTATTTACAAGGTCCGTTGACCCATTTGAAGATGTTAATAGCCTTCCTGACATTCGAGGATTTTTTTCGGGGCAAAATTCGATTTGAGTTTCGTTTGTATTCGATATCAATAGATTTTTCGGGTCATTCCCATTTGATTGAATTTTAGCCGTTCAAATTTTTTTCATAAATAACCCATTCGAGTACATCTGAATTTATTAGAGTAAAAAAAAAAGTCGAATCAATTGGAAATTCAACCTTTGATAAATCTGCCCCTAGGGCTTTGCAAAGCAGCAGTATAGCAATGGCACACATTTGCATCTAATACACTACCTAGGGGGTTATGTAATAAAAGGCACTAAGTTTGCCCAGGAGCAGTAACCCTTAAAAATTAATAGGATGTTCGCTTTTAAACAGGTGACCAGTAAATGCTGCCTTCTGATTGGTTGCTATGGGTTACTGCTCCTGGGCAAACTAAGTGCCTATTTTTACATAACCCCCCTAGTCTTTAGGGCAGTGATCCCAAATCATGTTGGTTGCTGTGCGCTGCCCAGGTGCACATTTGCCCAGTATTGATACATAAGCGTCACTTTTGCCCTTCTACTTTAATTTCCCATGCACTTCTTGTAATGTACTGTTACTAACTGCATCCCTTCCTTATAATCTTACATATTTTGTATTGGTTCCTATGCCTGCAAAGCTCGTATGTCAAAATGCTCCTTGCAAAGAGCTCCAAATCCTGCAGTAAAGCAAACAGTGAGTTTCAGACAGGATCTCAGGTCACAGTGGGGCCCTATTGCTGTGCTAGAATGAAAGTGATAAGGCATGCAACACAAAGTAGATTTTTTTTATATTTTTCATCTAAAACCAGTGGCGGAACTATAGAGGAAGTAGACCCCCCAGTGACATGGGGGACAGGGGGGCCTGGACTGTGGGGTCTGCTTCCTCTATAGCTAACAAGAACCCCCTTCCCCAGCAGCCCTCTTACCTGTGGTAGGAGTATTGGAGGCAAGTCAGCATGGAGCGGAGAAGTGGGCGGGGGAGGGAGTGGGTGGAGTCAGAGTGGGCAGGGTCTCAGCGGGGTGTAACTAGAGTATGCCGGGCCCCCTGCAAAACAATCTTTAGAGGGGCCCAGTGCACTCCGATCCCAATCCTGCCAAAACAATATTCAGAGGGGCCCAGTGCACTCCGATCCCAATCCTCTGGCCCACTTCCTGCCAAAACAATCTTCAGAGGGGCCCAGAGCACTCCGATCCCCATCCTCCCGCCCACTTCCTGCCAAAACAATCTTCAGAGGGGCCCAGAGCACTCCGATCCCCATCCTCCCGCCCACTTCCTGCCAAAACAATCTTCAGAGGGGCCCAGCGCACTCCGATCCCATTCCTCACACCCACTTCCTGCCTCCTGGGTCAGGAAGTGGGCGGGAGGATGGGGATCGGAGTGCGCTGGGCCCCTCTGAAGATTGTTTTGCAGGGGGGCCGGCTCACTCCAGTTACGCTACTGTCTAAAACTACTCTAATAACATAGAGGCAGACAGGGCAATGAGATGTTTACTGTATAAAGGGCTGTACTGTTACCATGGAATAATATTTCCCAATGCTGACTATTTTCTGTACCCCCCAGTCTGTTCAGTATTAGTCATAATTGCACTACAGAACTTGCCTTCTCGTGAAACCGCATGGATCCCTTAGGGACCGGTGTCCCTGTAATCTCTAAATCTAAACAACTTACCTGTAATTATGCCAATTACACTGGCACGCCTGTAACAATCACCCAGCACATAATCAATAGGAGAAAATTGCTCTGGCTTCTGACTCTCCAGATAATTATTTTCAAGCTTTGTTTTTTTTTTTTCCCCTATTGTGCTAAAAATACATAAACAATTATCTACAGTAAATGCATTTATGTCCCGGAGCGGTTTTAATGTATACAATGCGATAGTTTCTATGTTTAATACACTATGTCAAAATCGTAATGTATGGATTCACATTTTTCTGTATTTTTCTCTAATTAGGTTTTTTATTCTTTTGCTAAATTAGAGGCTAATTTACTAACAGTGGGCGAATGTGCCCCTGTGTTGTAACCCATGGCAACAGATTTGTTTCCTGTGCAGGAGGCTGATTGCTGATTGGTTGCTATTGGTTTCTGTATAATGATAAAATAATGAAGCCCCTTGGGGCAATGGCATAGGGTAGGTCTTGAGATACTGCTTCATAAACATGGGCGCTGGTTGTTATTAAAGGGGTTGTTCACCTTCAAACAAATAGTTGTTTTCAGATACATCACCAGAAATAACGACTTTTTCCAATTACTTTCTATTTTTTGTGTCACCGTTTTTGTAATATTAAAGCGTAGAGTGCAATTTTTCACCTTCTAAAGCAGCTCAATTTTGGAAAAAACTGTAAAAAAAAATAAATAATGGATAGTAATTGAAAAAAATCTTTATTTCTGGGGAATAATCTGAAAACAACTGAACGGAAAAAAGTGTTTGGAAGGTGAACAACCCCTTTGACCGTACGGTCCCATACCTGTATATAAAAAGTGTGTAAAAGTTAATTTTTTTATTTTTATAAAGGTACATATGTTTAGCTGGGGCTTTCCGGATAACAGATCTTTCCGTAATTTGGATCTTCTTACCTTAAAGGGATTCTGTCATGATTTTTATGATGTCGTTTTTATTTCTAAATTACACTGTTTACACTGCAAATAATTCACTCTACAATATAAAATTTCATTCCTGAACCAGCAAGTGTATTTAGTTGTAATATTGGTGTGTAGGTGCATCTCAGGTCATTTTGCCTGGTCATGTGCTTTCAGAAAGAGCCAGCACTTTAGGATGGAACTGCTTTCTGGCAGGCTGTTGTTTCTCCTACTCAATGTAACTGAATGTGTTGCAGTGGGACCTGGATTTTACTATTGAGTGCTGTTCTTAGATCTACCAGGCAGCTGTTATCTTGTGTTAGGGAGCTGCTATCTGGTTACCTTCCCATTGTTCTTGTAACGTTCACATCGGGAAACCGCTGCAACAGGAGTTAAATTCACACTTGGTAGTGCGTGTGGTGGAAGCCACAAATACTTGAAGCAGGCATGGTGAAATATACAGGATTTAATGGAACTGAAGCAAAACAGGAACAGGTCAAAAATAAAGTCTTTACCAGGCAGGCAATGAAAAGCTGGAACAAAAAAACAGGAACAAGATTCAGGAACTTGGAATATCCAGGAACAGATTCAGGAACAAACAAATTACGTTCAGATACAAAACCAAACACATTCAATGACTCAGCCCTGAGCAAGGCTCAGGGCGTGGTTTATAAAGGGCAATTGATTAGGGAATAGGAGACACATGAGGGTAAACAAGGTGGGTGGAAAACATACTGTGAACAGGCAGATAAACAGAAACACAAAACACAAGAGCTCCCAGTGGCTCACGAGGTAAATGCACCGGCCGTGCACTGAAAGTCCAGCAACCCCAGTCCCAAGTATTCAAATCCCAGATGGTCCTTACAGTTCTGTTGTTAGGCTGCTGGGGGGAAAGGGAGAGGGTGATATCACTCCAACTTGCAGTATAGCAGTAAAGAGTTACTGAAGTTTATCAGAGCACAAGTCATATGACTGGGGACAGCTGGGAAACTGACAATATGTCTAGCCCTATGTCAGATTTCAAAATTAAATATGAAAAAATCTGTTTGCTCTTTTGGGAAATGGATTTCAGTGCAGAATTCTGCTGGAGCAGCACTATTAACTATTAATTCCAATGACACTATTCCATTAAGTCTAATAAATAATAATTTAAACATTATATAAACGTACTAGGCTGGTTTTGCCTCCAATAAGGATTAATTATATCTTAGTTTGGATCAAGTACAAGGTACTGTTATATTATTACAGAGAAAAAGGAATTAATTTTTAAAAATTTGGATTATATGGATAAAATGGAGTCTATGGGAGACGGCCTTTCCTTAATTTTGAGCTTTCTGGATAATGGGTTTCTGGATAACGGATCCTACACCTGTATGTATGTGTGTGTGTTTATATATATATATATATATATATATATATAAACAGTATTTAATTTCCCTATGTTTGAATGTCCCTGAAGGTGTGAAACGACAACCCACCTTGGCAGGAAGAAAAGGAAATAATTTTTTTGTAGTGTGGGCGACCACATATTTAATTGAACAGAGTTAGAAATCATCTTGAGGTCTCCTATGTGAAAGTAGAAAAGTCTTACTGATGCTTTTGTTGTTGTCTTGCCTTTAGGTTAACAGAAGAACCCAGTTACTTAGCAGATGGATCTCTCCCTTGGAAGGTGGTGACAGAAGGAGGTATAATCCCGCCGTGGCAGAGACTGCTACCAAATCCAGCAACATGTTTCTTTCATGAAACGGCGCACTGTGGATTGGAGCTGAAGATGCGGCCATGGACGGGCTCCTGGCGTTGGATAATGCTTATCCTTTTCGCATGGGGGACCCTACTGTTTTACATTGGTGGGCACTTGGTGCGAGATAATGAAAACCCAGATCACTCCAGCAGAGAACTCTCCAAGATACTGGCAAAACTTGAACGACTCAAACAGCAGAATGAGGACTTGAGACGAATGGCTGAATCCCTAAGGTAAATGTTGTATAGAAAAAAAGGACCCAGCTGGAAAGTTATATGTGTATTTAACATTCTGCATGTAACAAGTGGTCTGGGACCCAAATCATTCCCTTATAGCAATAGGACTTAAACAGCATTTACTCTCCTCTTTTTTAGACCACACCAGATGTTTCTCTTGATCTCTTGATCTAGTTAACCATTACGCATTGGTGCCACTCTGTTTGGTGTTCTTCTATTGGGTTGTAGGACCTCTGCTGTGGTCAACCTATAGATGCTTGTTACAGGAAAACTTTAGCCCCAAAATTAATATTTAAGCAACAGACAGTTTATATCAAATTAAATGGCATATTAAAGAATCTTTCCAAACTGGTATATATATTTAAGTAAATGTCCCCCTTTTACATCTCTTGCCTTGAACCACCATTTCGTGATGGTCTGTGTGTTGCCTCAAAGATCACCTGACCAGAAATACTGCAGCTCTAACTGTAACAGGAAGAAGTGTGGAAGCAAAAGACACAACTCTGTCTGTTAATTGGCTCATGTGACCTTACATGTTTGGTTTGTTTGTGTGCCCAGTGAATCATACGATTCCAGGGGGCGGCCCTTGTGTTTTAAAATGGCAATTTTCTATTTAGGATTACCCAATGGCACGTACTACTTAGAAAGTATATTATTATGACAATGGATTATTTACACGAAGCAGAGTTTTACAAATGAACTGTTTTATGCAATATCTTTATAGAGACCTACATTGTTCGGGGGGTATAGTTTTCCTTTAAAGGAACTATCTGAGGCCAACTAGCATGACACCTCGACTAAAGTTGTAAATTTTTAATGTTGTCCCGGTAACACTGTTGAAATTACAACGGTACTATATAGTTTGTTGTGTTTGTGGTGCTTTTATTATTGTACCTGGTTGTTCTGCTTTGTTAGAAGCCTAGAATATAACCATACGTTGTTAACTTGTGCTCACACTCAAGGTAAAAAAAAGTACTCCATTTTGGCCTAGGTTTTATTGTCCAAGTCTTTACTAATGGATTGTCTATAGATTCTCAAATGATTAACTATACATTGTGCTGCTGAGTCTTCCATCTTTGGTACTTACTGCTAAGTATACAGCTGCTCCTGGTCTAGTAACCCATAGCAACCAATACAAAAAGTTGAACAATTCTCAATACCTTTGGATTGATTATCCTAATGTACTGCAATCCACCCATAGATCCCTCTGACAGAGGTATATTAGCTAAAATATTTAGATCATAGTTATTAGTGACTGTAGTCATGATGGGGTGGTTAATTGCTTAATCTGAATGGTAGCAGCTGGTTTGAGTGTACTTTGTATACCTCATATGCTGAAGTATTTCATATACCTGTAAATTAGTCTTTCAAGGGGAAGGGAAGTCTTTAAAGGAGAAGAAAAGCTACCAGGGCAGCTTATTGCCAATAGATTAGCCACTACAGTGCAAGCTAGAACACCATTTTTATGGAGGATTGAGCGAGAGAGGAGCAAACTGAGCATGCTCAAGCCCAAGCCCTGGAGGTTTAAGCTGAAAACAGGAAGTCTGATACAGAAGTCCATGTGTACACAATAGAAGGAAAGAAATATGTTGTTTCTTTTGACAGAGGACTCAGAACAGCATTACTTTGAGGGTTTACTGGTGTATTTATATAGGCCTTTCTGATAAAGCTTACTTAATTTTAACTTGATAAGTAAACCATTAAAATAAGTGAATGCAAAAGTGATGAGAGTGCTATTCTAAAGGGATACTGTCATGGGAAAAAATATTCAATTTTGAAATCTGACATGGGGCTAGACATTTTGTCAATTTCCCAGCTGCCCCAAGTCATGTGACTTGTGCTCTGATAAACTTCAATCACTCTTTACTGCTGTACTGCAAGTTGGAGTGATATCACCCCCCTCCCTTCCCCCCCCCCAGCAGCCAAACAAAAGAACAATGGGAAGATAACCAGATAACAGCTCCCTAACACAAGATAACAGCTGCCTGGTGGATCTAAGAACAACACTCAATAGTAAAAACCCATGTCCCACTGAGACACATTCAGTTACATTGAGAAGGAAAAACAGCAGCCTGCCAGAAAGCATTTCTCTCCTAAAGTGCAGGCACAAGTCACATGACCAGGGGCAGCTGGGTAATTGACAAAATGTCTAGCCCCATGTCTGATTTTAAAATTGAATATAAAAAAATCTGTTTGCTCTTTTGAGAAATGGATTTCAGTGCAGAATTCTGCTGGAGCAGCACTATTAACTGATTCATTTTGAAAAAATTTTCCCATGACAGTATCCCTTAAGCACTTTTGCAATGTACATTCATTATTTATTTATTTTTTCATTCCAAGATATTAAAACATACATGTACTGTTAATGTGAATGAATTTTGTTACAAAAGCACCACCTGCTGGCCGTTCTCTGACCATTCTGACCGCCAAGTAGTCAAGGAAGTTGTCAGGAGAAAGAAACAAGTCTGCTCTGATGTTCTTCTGCTTAGGAAAGTATTGAGGAAGGTTTCTAATTTTGTTTCCAAAGCAGAAGAACATCCACGGTCGGACTTGCCCACCGGGATACCAGGAAAACTCCCGGTGGGCCCAGGTATCAGTGGTCCCTCATGCTGCTAAACATTTGGCCTATTTCATGGGCATTTCCTATTTCGATAAGAACAAAGAGGCTAAATAGATGGACTAATAGATTATAGTATGTAAAGAAAAGAAACTAGGAGAATAGAGGCTAAGTGAGGAGAGGAAGAATAATAGTACTAAGGGTGGGTCTAAGGTTTTTTGGTGGGCCCCTGGTCTAAGGTTTTTGGGTGGGCCCCTGGAGTCCCAGTCCGACACTGAGAACATCAGAGGAGCCTCTTTCTTTCTCCTGACAACTTCTTTGACTACTTGGGTGGTCAGAATGGTCAGTAAATAAGTGTTGTAACACAATTAATTCATATTAACACCACATGTATCCTTAAATATCTTGGAATTAAAAATAAATAAATAATGAATGTACATTGCAAAAGTGCTTAGAATAGCACCTTCATCATTTTACACTTATTTTAAAGGTTTTCTTATCCTTTAAGGGTGATTTTAGTATAATATTATCTCTTGGTTTATTGGGTTACATCCTTTACAAATAGAGCCACTTGTTATAATGTTGTTCCACAATATAGAGCTGCCATTAAAAGAAAAACTGCCCCCTTGTGTCTCTCCGGATTTGGGGTATGTAGTGTGCCAGGTTCCCTTTCCTCCTTAATTATTAGCTTTTGTTTAGAAGCCGGACCGGCTCAAGTAATCTGTATTCCTGTGTGTGAGTGAGAACCGAGGTTTGATTATACAGTTAGCCTTGTCTGCAGAATGAAGCATATGCAATCTCACCGTTAGATTGTATGTTTCGCTACTTGTTCAGGATAAATGTTTTATTTATTGTCAGTCTTTGGGCGATGATTTGTTTTTCCAACCTCCTCTCCACATGTTCAGTAGAGATAAACATAATCAATATCTCACTTTACATATCATAGATAACAAGCAATATATAATGCCGCAGAATATAAAGTGCCCGAGACAGATGGGGATTGCAAATCAGCTGATGACTACTAGAAGATAGGAGTCTGTGCTAAAGTTTTTGAAGGGCAAAGTGAAATTGTTTCGGTATTGTGCAATTGGAAAAATAGAGACGGTTATTCTGTTTTTCGTAAACATAGAAATAAGCACCAGGAGTGCACCCGTGGGATTCCATAGATGTTGTTTTAGTCTCTACTCCCCTAATATCTGGGTAGTCTTTTATGCTTTAAAGGGATTCTTTTATGATGTTGTTTTTATTTCTAAATTACACTGTTTACACTGCAAATAATTCACTCTACAATATAAAATGGCATTGCTTAACCAGCAAGTGTATATTTTTTAGTTGTAATATTGGTGTGTAGGTGCATCTCAGGTCATTTTGCCTGGTCATGTGCTTTCAGAAAGAGCCAGCACTTTAGGATGGAACTGCTTTCTGGCAGGCTGTTGTTTCTCCTACTCAATGTAACTGAATGGGACCTGGATTTTACTATTGAGTGTTGTTCTTAGATCTACCATGCAGCTGTTATCTTGTGTTAGGGAGCTGTTATCTGGTTACCTTCCCATTGTTCTGTTGTTAGGCTGCTGGGGGGGGGGGTGATATCACTCCAATTTGCGGTAAAGTGTGATTGAAGTTTATCAGAGCACAAGTCACATGACTGGGGGCAGCTGGGAAACTGACAATATTTCTAGCCCCATCAGATTTCAGAATTAAATATAAAAAAATCTGTTTTATTACAGTGAGAGCTGTGAATATGGAATTCTCTCCCTGAATCAGTGGTACAGGCTGATACATTAGATAGCTTTAAGAAGGGGTCGGATGGCGTTTAGCAAGTGAGGAAATACAGGGTTATGGAAGATAGCTCATAGTACAAGTGAAACCAGGGACTAGTCTGCCATTTTGGAGTCGGGAAGGATTTTTTTCCCCTCTGAGGCAAATTGGAGAGGCTTCAATTTTTTTGCCTTCTTTTGGATCAACTGGCAGTTAGGCAGGTTAAAAAAAGAGTTAAAAGGTTGAACTTGATGGACTTACTATGTTACTATTGATATCGTCTATTGCATGGTTGATAACTGCATACTTGCATTTATGCATATTTCAATCAAAAGCTGATATATGGAGACTGATGGATTTGTGGCTCTCCATGGAAAGGGAAAAAAAGGCCCCCTAATCTTTTCCAGAGATATAAGTCTTGACATCATTCAACTATAACATTATTACAGTCACACAGCATGAGTATTCCTAGAATGCTGAAATGCAGCTAAAGCCTAGAATGAGAAATTTCCCTAGAGGTTTAAAGCAACTCCGGAAGAGATGACTTAAACAGAACATGGTTATTACATTCAATTTACAGATGTCCTTCACTCCCCAGTATATATATATATTTAATATTAATATTTATATTATATATATTTTATCTTGGTCATGACTCCCAGTATTAAACTCATTTTAAATGGGGTTCCCCAACTTTTTCCAAAGTTGGAAGGTTCAGTTTCTTGCTGAAACCCTAGCAGGTAAATTTGGGCAGCCTCTTATGAGCTGAGCTTCTTATTTTTTTTCCTTGTCCTAAATGAGCTGTAAAATAATAGGGAAAAATTATAACTATATTGTGTTCCTCTGGTCTTGGAACTTTTGTTGTTTCTTTGTGTTTACATATAACTATAGGCATCACGCATTCCTCACCTTAAAACACCTATTGCAATAGATGACAATTCTGCTGTTCGATGTTATCCCTTCAGAGGATCTGTGTACGTCATTTTATCTGGTCGATAAAGCTGCCAAGATTCAACAAATAGAGGAACACAGGAACAGCCCTTTCATCCAGAGAAAGTTGAGATGTGTCTTGTTACCATGGCTCCTTCTGGATGGCAAATCAATACAACATTCTTCTTTTATATTCCAGCACTAACTTGCAGGGTTTGGCAGACAATCTTTTTCTGATGTTAAAGATATAGTGCAAAATGGCTAAAAAAACGGCAGCAAATGTTAATGCATGTCTAAACCAACTCT